>NW_025810712.1:0-1597 GCF_022045245.1 Lucilia cuprina
CTATAGTCTAGTCTAAAGTCTAGTCTATAGTCTAGTCTATAGTCTAGTCTATAGTCTAGTCTATAGTCTAGTCTATAGTCTAGTTTATAGTCTAGTCTATAGTCTAGTGTACAGTTTGTTCTATAGTCTAGTCTATAACCTAGTCAATACTTTAGTATTTGGTTCTAGTCTATAATCAGGTCTACAGTGAAATATACTGTCTAGTCTGTAGTATAGTCTATAGTCTTTTCTGTAGTCTAATATATAGTTTAGTCTATTGTCTAGTATATAGTTTGGTTTATAGCATAGTATAAAGTCTAGTCTACAGTCAAATTTAAAATCTAATCAAGATTTAATAAGAAACTATTTTTACATAAAATTTAATTTAGAAAAATGCTTCTTAATAAACCGTTATTTAAAATATTTAAACAAAATTTAAGTTATTTCATTCCCATATAAAATTAAAACTATTCCATTGAACTCATTTAAATAAAAAAATCTACTCTTTAAATTAAAGAAAAAAAAAATTAAATTTACAATCACTTTTAGAATGTGGGTGAGTTTCATGCACCAAATGGTAAAATTGTAACAAACAAAAAAATCATTACCAAGTCATAATTTAAAAATTGCCAAAATAATAATCATAATAATAAAAAACTAAAGCCAAAAAAATCAAAAGCAAATAATAATAACAATTCGTTGAAATAGACTTTTCCGTTAAAAATAACCAATTTTCAAATCCTAAGGATATATTTGCATACGGCGACGACTATGACGACAAATGATTTAGATTTCAATTTAAACGAAAAAGAAAATCACTTCAATTCGTTTTAGTTTTTCAAACAGTATTTATGTTGATTAGTCACGAGTTTGGTACCAAAATACACAAAAATTCTGTGGAAAAAACAACAAAACAAAAAAAAAACCTTTCAAAGAACTTGAAAAATCGTGCATTACAGCAAAACTTTAGACGGAATAAAAACAATTCACTAAAGAGTTCAAGAAATAATATTTATACTAAAAGCTTGTGTTGAGGGGTGTGGTTGTTTGTGTTAAGGTTTTATATTGCTTTAGTTACAATTTGTTTGGAATGAAACACATTTTTAAACTCAATTTTGTTTTTAACTTTGTATGACACAAAGAGAAAGGAAATAAACATTAAATAGAGTTTGAGACATGTAGAGAGAAAAAAGTAGTTAACGAAATTATTTTAAACTGCAGGTAAGCTTTTTTTTTTGTGGGAATATACCCTACATACATGGTAAATAGTCTATAGTCTAGAATTTAGTCTAGTCTACAGTCTAGTCCATAATTTATTCTTTAGTCTAGTCTATAGTTTAGTCTATAGTCTAGTCTATAGTATAGTCTATAGTCTAGTCTATAGTCTAGTGTATAGTCTAGTCTATAGTCTAGGGTATAGTCTAGTCTATAGTCTAGTCTATAGTCTAGTCTATAGCCTAGTCTATAGTCTAGTCTAAAGTATAGTCTATAGCCTAGTCTATAGTCTAGTCTATAGCCTAGTCTATAGTCTAGTCTATATTCTAGTCTATAGTCTAGTCTATAGTCTAGTCTATAGTCTAGTCTATAGTCTAGTCTATAGTCTAGTCTATAGTCTAGT
>NW_025810713.1:0-1048 GCF_022045245.1 Lucilia cuprina
GTTTATCCAATCATCACTGTTCGCACTTCCTCTTGTCCACTTAGTACTTTCTGAATGTACTCTAGAACACATATGCACAAATTAAATGTGTTAAGGAAGGCGAAAAATCATTCATAAATTTTTTCCAAAAAAAAAAACATAAACCAATTAAATTTCTATATATAAAACCAACAAAAATAAAAAAAATTTTTAAAATAAAAACGCAAAAAAATGTAAATTAATATTCAATTCGAAATGTGTACAACAAAAACAAATATGCAGGCTACTAAATGTTTTATGATGGTCGAGTTGTTATTCATTTGCTACAAGTTATACAGGGATGTCGTTGGTGTTTTTATTCACATACATTCATATTTTATTGGAGCATGGCCATATAATACTGTTTGCACTTTTGGCATAATTATCATAAATAAGCAGCTCATCCGCAATGGAAGCGCAACAACAGAATTCAGTTAATAATTTGGTTAAAAGACTAGAGTGTAAATTATACACAATTTATTATTGGTTCATGTACATGATTAAACGGGAATATGTTGGTGACCACACGCTGGTGGAGGCCTATGGGACGGAAAGGGCTGCTTGTTATATACATTATTAATAAAAACAGATTTTAAATGATTATAAATAATTGCAAAATATTAAAAACCTATAAATATATTTGCTATAGATTTTAATAGGGCTTACAGGCCATCTGTGTAATCGTGTGATTTTAATGGGAAAATTTAATTCAATTCAATATTGTTGGATGAAAGATTAATTTGTGTCTGGCTGATGTATTTTTTGAATGATATACAGCTAAGGGATAAAATGTTCATTTCTATTTCAGTTTAGTTTTGTTGCAATTCTTTTTTAGTTCTGTTCTATTTCTGTACTAATTCTGTACTAGTTATGTTCTAGTTCTGTTCTAGTTGCGTTCTAGTTGTGTTCTAGTTGTGTTCTAGTTGTGTTCTAGTTCTGTTCTAGTTCTGTTCTAGTTCTGTTCTAGTTCTGTTCTAGTTCTAGTTCTGTTCTAGTTCTGTTCTAGTTCTGTTCTAGTTCTGTTCTAGTT
>NW_025810714.1:0-1859 GCF_022045245.1 Lucilia cuprina
GTCTAGTCTATAGTCTAGTCTATAGTCTAGTCTATAGTCTAGTCTATAGTCTAGTCTATAGTCTAGTCTATAGTCTAGTCTAGTCTATAGTCTAGTCTAGTCTATAGTTTAGTCTAGTGTAGTCTATAGTATAGTCTATAGTCTAGTCTATAGTTTAGTCTAGTCTAGTTTGGTCTATAGTCTAGTCTACAGTCTAGTCTATAGTTTAGTCAATACTCTAGTCTATTGTCTAGTCTATATTCTTGTCTATTGTCTAGTCTAGTCTACAGTCTGGTCTAGTCTATAGTCTGGTCTAGTCTATATTCTAGTCTAAAGTCTAGTTTATAATCTAGTCTATATTCTAGTCTATAGTCTAGTCTAAAGTCTGGTCTATTGTCTAGGCTATAGTTTTGTCTGTACGCTTGTCTATAGTTTTGTCCGTAGGCTTGTCTATAGTTTAGTCTATAGTCTAGTCTATAGTCTAGCTTTTTGTCTGGTTTATTGTCTTGTTTGTAGGCCTGTCTGTATAGTCTTGTTTGTAGGGTTGTTTATATATTGTAGTCTATAGTCTAGTCCTTAGTCTAGTCTATAGTTTAGTCAATAGTCTAGTCACTTTTATATTTTCTTATAAATTGTTCTTTAGAGAAGGCCATACCAATTTTGAAATCAATTTTAATGTAAGAAGAAAATAAATTTAATAAAGAAACAAAAACAAATTGTACTAATACAAATCACTCACCTTTTTATTTTGTTGTTCAAATCACGAAATTCTCCGGTTTGTATTTACTTGCATACAAAAACAATAATTCAATTTTGCAACATACATATATTTGCATACATATGTATACATATTTACACACAAAAAAAAACTCACTAACTCCTTTTCTTTATTTTTCTTTTATTATTTTTTACATCTTTTCCCCTTAGACTTTGTTTCGAACTCTTTTCCAAACTCTCCCAATGCCCCTTTGGTAACACTTTCTCATCACTTGACAAAACGAATGGCCCGACAAAAGAAAACCGCCGACCGACGCTCGGCCTAACAGTGTATTGAATTTTTTTGAAAATTTTAAAACACTTTTTTAAACTATTAATTTAACACTTTTTTTTATAAACATTTTCCATAACGGTATTTATAAACAATTTGCAACAAAAATATTTAAATATTAACAATTAATTAATGTTTTAGATTAATTTAAACAGGACAATTAACTATAAACAACCGAACACTTTAGAAATTTCTGGCAACTAAAGAAAAACACAAATAACTAAAGCAACAAATGGTAATGAAACTGACATTGTTTTTGTTTTTTTTAGTACTTCATTTAAAGAGCAAAAATCTAAAAACAAAAACAACAACGATTGTAATAGGTAATGGATGCTTTTTGTTATTGTTATGCATTTCTAAAGTATTTGGTGGTTAAGGATTAATGTTACTATTTAAATTAAGCTTAAACGTTAATTAATTTTTATTATATTGTTTTATAGAATGTTTATTTATATTGTTTTATAAAAATATTTACAAAAGAAGTAAGAAAATATACTAAAAATGTGCAATTTGTTAAGGCAATTGTTAGAAGACGTTGTTATCGCTGTTTCTTGGTTTCTAGGGCCATTCGTAAGCAGCCAAACATTAAAACTGGACCATAAACTAGACTGCGCTATAGACTAGACTTTCAACTAGACTATGGATTGACTAGAGTAGACTAGACCAACCTAGCCTAGCTTAGATTAGACTTTAGACTGGACTATAGACTAGACAAGATTAGACAAGACTGTAGACTAGACTATAGGCTAGACTATAGACTAGACTATAGACTAGACTATAGACTAGACTATAGACTAGACTATAGACTAGACTATAGACTAGACTATAGACT
>NW_025810715.1:0-1025 GCF_022045245.1 Lucilia cuprina
GCTAGTTCCTATGCGCATTTCGCCGGTTGCTTAAGCCAGCTCATCAGGAAACCTTTCCCAATATTTTAGGAAAACTAGAAATGTCTTATGAAAGAATTATTTTAAACTAAATAAGAATTCAAAACGCATCTTTGCAAGTGCCCGTGCATTTAAAACTGAATACCCTATTCTGTTGTTTTTAAAAAACAACAACAAAATAGAAGTTATTTATTTTGTTTTTATTTTTCCCTTACAACTGCATTTAGAGTTGGAAAACAACCAGCCAAGTGTAGAAAGGAATGTAAGAAAAAATAAACTCACTGTTATTGTTGGTGTTTTGTCAAAACTTTAATGTTTTGTGAAAGATGCGTTTTGAATTCTTATTGAGTTTAAAATAATTCTTTCATAAGACATTTCTAGTTTTCCTAAAATATTGGGAAAGGTTTCCTGATGAGCTGGCTTAAGCAACCGGCGAAATGCGCATAGGAACTAGCTTCCCCACCATCAATACATTACAGTGAATTTATTTAAAAATTGGGGTTGAAAGCACGATAAGAAACTCTTTAACTTATTTGAAAAAATAATAAAAATCCAGAAATCAATTTTTAAAATATATTTTTTATTGTATATACAAAGTTATAGTCTTTAATAAAATAATTAACTAAATAATTTTTAAAAATTGTCCAAATATTTTATTCAACACCAAATGTATGTTCTGTCATACTTAATACTAAAATATGAAAAAGATGAAATTAAAGGACACAGGTTTAAATGAACATATATTTGAATGTAATTGAGATATTGGCTTGAAATTTTTTGTAAAGGGTCAAGAATTTCCATATCTAACTAAAAAAAGATATTAAGGGATAAATATGGACTAAATTGTTGTAGCTATCTGCGACCCTATTAAAATTTTGATATAAATCATTAAATTTGTTATTTCAAATAAGAAAATTGAAAAGGTCAAAGGGCATCCCGCAATTCCCAAAAATAGGAATGAAAATCCCAAAAATGGGATTTTTTACATTTTTGCCCATAGGGTCCAC
>NW_025810716.1:0-2365 GCF_022045245.1 Lucilia cuprina
AGAACTGAACTAGAACTGAACTAGAACTGAACTAGAACTGAACTAGAACTGAACTAGAACTGAACTAGAACTGAACTAGAACTAAACTAGAATTGAACTAGAACTAAATTAGAACTGAACTAGTTCTATATCTACAAGCGGACCAATATTTAGTTCTATAATCTAGATTATAGTCTGGTCTTTAGTCTGAACTATAGTCTAGTTTAAAGGCTACATAGTCTGGACTAGGGTTTATAAATCGACTTTCGAATAATCGAACAATCGACTTTTTGTCGAAAAGACGACTTTGGAAATAAAAGTCGAAAAAGGTCGAAAAGTCGGAAAATGTCTAAAATAATCGAAAAGTCTGAAAAAGTAAAAAGTTCGGAAAAAGTCGAAAATTTCAAAAAAAATTGAAAATAGTCGAAAGAAGTCGAAATGTCTGAATAAGTCAAAAATTCGGAAAAAGTTGAAAATACTCGGAAAAAGTCGAAAATAGTCGAAAAGACAAAAATAGTCAAACAGTCGAAAATAGTTGAAAGTCGGAAAAAGTCGAAAATCGTCGACAAGTCTGAAATACTCGAAAAGTCGAAAAAATTCGAAAAAAAATTCGAAATTAGTTGAAAAGTCGGAAAAAGTCAAAAATAGTCGAAAAAGACGAAAATAATCAAGAAAGTCGAAAAAAGTCGGGAAAAGTCGAAAACCCGACTTTTACCTAAATGCAAAAAGTCGAAAAGTTAACTTTTCGTTTCAACTATAGGGTTCTATAGTTGAAACGAAACGGACTACACTAGTTTATAGACAAGACTATAGTCTAGTATGTAATCTAGATTAGCAATGCAACCTGCAGTCTGAACTATAGTCTATATTATAGTCTATTCAGTGTTAATGTTTAGAATTTTAAAAATAACATTAATTTTGCTCAAACCCTGTCATTAAGTGAAACTTAACGTTTGTTTCTTTTCGTAAATTTTTTCAATTATAATTTGAAAAACATAATGAAAGCAAGTGTTTGTTAAAAAAAAAAACTTATGAATGGTTAATATTTTGATTCGATATAAAGATTGTGATAATTAAAAGTGTGATTAATCCGTTTAAATATGACAGCTTCATTAAAGTCGTCGTACACATGGGAATGAATGAATGAATATCAGCATAAACTAGCAGCCGGTAGTAGCAGTAATTAAAGCTTAAATATTTTAAGCTGCCGGTAAAAGCAGGCTTAACAAATTATATTGAAATTAATTAAATTATATTAAGAAATTAAACAAAATTAAAAACAAAAATAATAAAGTTATTAACAAATAAAATGTTATTTTATATACTATTTTTCAACTACACTGAGGAAAACGGTTGAAGTAAAAACATCTGGTAACTGTTGTTATTTCTCAGAAAACACCTGTTACAGTTGTGTAAAGAATATTGTTTCAACGAATCGCTTGTAATTTTTTTACATTCACCAACTGCAAATTATGACTTTGTTTTAGGTGAATTCTAAACTATTGTTACCGTTTTTCTTTTATAAGAAAACTATTCACACCATTAAATGGAACTGGTTTCATGTCCAACATTATTGAAATGGTTTTCTCAGAATAAATATTTTACAACTCTCAACTCAACCCATTTTGTAGAGCAAAGTTCTAAATAATTTAATTATTTAACTGAACGAATGACTAACTTTTTATATGTCATAATATCTAACATAATTGTTTAATAAACTTTTTTTATTAAGAATTTTTACAAAATTTTAAGAATTTTCTAACTTTTTAATCATGTCTACAGAGGAGTTTCAATTGTGCAACTCGCATAAGTATTAATACTTATGCTGAATTTGTTGTGTCTACCACATGTGTGTGTTTAGTTCAAGTGCTAAATATTTGGTTTAATATTCTTTACAACGCCAACAACAATTTGCGTGTGTCCAACTTACATAGTTTTTTTTATACATATGTTTATAGTAAATATTTTCCTATTTTAGTTTATTCGATTTTTACACGTTTCTGTAAATACTTTCCTGGAAATATATATATATAATGTCTGACATGAATATTTCCACACGTTTATTTCTTCGTAAAGAACATTTCATCATGTTTCGACCAAACAATTATTATATATTTTTTTTAAATTGTAAACCATTTGTGAACTAATTTTAAAGATTTGTTTTCATATTTTAAATTTGTATTGCAAAATAGTAAAAAATAGTTTTGCTTTAATAGTTTTCATTATCTGTACTATATCCTAGAACAGAACTAAAACAGAACTAGAACAGAACTAAAATAGAACTAGAACAGAACTAGAACAGAACTAGAACAGAACTAGAACAAAACTAGAACAGAGCTAGAACAGAACTAGAACTGAACTAGAACAGAACTAGAACAGAACTAGA
>NW_025810717.1:0-6639 GCF_022045245.1 Lucilia cuprina
TATTTTTCGTCGTATTTTTCATTATTTAACGTTTACAAATGTATTATTTGCTTTAATTAATATATTCCCTACATATTATATACAGCCTTCTTTATGTTTCAATCGACTCAAATAAGGAAAACGGAGGACCCATTCATAATTTCCGGCCAATAGTTGCTGCCTATTACATTATTTATATCATTATTATTGCCTTTTTTATGGTTAACATATTTGTCGGTTTCGTGATTGTCACATTTCAAAATGAGGGAGAGCAGGAGTACAAGAATTGCGAATTGGATAAGAATCAACGTAATTGTATAGAATTCGCATTAAAAGCAAAGCCAGTGCGTCGTTACATACCAAAGCATGGCATACAGTACAAAGTGTGGTGGTTTGTGACATCATCATCATTTGAATATTCAATATTTGTCTTAATTATGATCAATACCGTAACCTTGGCAATGAAGTTCCATAAACAACCCGAGTATTATACGGAAATATTGGATGCATTAAATATGATATTTACAGCAGTATTTGCCCTGGAATTTGTATTTAAACTGGCAGCATTTCGTTTCAAAGTAAGTTTGTTTTGAATTCTTTTAATAATTTTGTTGAAAATTATGTACCTATATATAAAGTGCTGCTCAAAAATACATATTATTTACTCTTTTTATACCATTAAAACAAAACTATAGATAAAAAAAATTTGTTTTGCGAAAAATTAAACCATATAGTCCAGTTTATTGAAACAATATTGATATTTATTTTAACATAGAAACATAAAAAAATAAATAACTTTTGATTTATTAATTTTGGGCTATTCCTGATTTTAGAAGAAATGAAACATTTTTGAAAAGTATTTGAAATTTTAAAGAAACTTTTACTCCATATTCTCAATCTCTTGTTTGTTCTTTCGTTACATAAAATATATCTGTAATTACTTGAATATTTGTTTTTGCCCTTATAATGCAAACTTGTTCCTATATGTTATTTCAAAATGTTTCACGACCGGTTCATCTTTGTTCATAGCTCCCATACAAAGTTCGCTCTCAAAAATCACTTAAACGCACAAAACTCATTACAAAATATTGATATCTAAGTATACATTTAGCACCAATATTTCTCTTATATACGTAAATTACACTAAAATATTGTTTTACGATCATACAGTTCCCCTCCAGAAATGATATAGATACAGAATTTGAAATTTTGTATTTTATACATAATTGGTCATAGCTCCCATACAAGGTCCTTTTACGAAATTCTCTTAAACTCACATTACTCATTAACAAATAAAGCTATTGATACAAAATTTGGCACAAATATTAGTTTGGTATACAAAAATTAAATTTCAAGATTTTTTTCACGATCGATCCATAACATGGGTGCGGTCGGTCCCCTATAAGGTTCCCTTCAGAAAATCACTTGAACACAAATTATTTATTACCAACTACGATATAGAAATTTGATCGAACTTTTTTTGTGAACACTATTGTAACCCTACTGATATATGGACTTTTTCTATTTTCCCCATGGATATAAGCAAACTTTTGCTGTAATGATAGGTTTAGGACTCTTTTGCATATTTTTAATAAAATTAGATTAAAAACAAGTAAGAGTGCTATATTCGGCTGTGCCAAATCTTATATACCCTTCACCATAGTGTATTTTAAACATATTAGTTTTATAAATTTTTTTCCCGACTACATTAATATTACCAAAAGCAAAACAAAATTAACAACAACAACGCTAAACGAAATAAATAACAAAATACACAAGGCATCTAAACCAACAGACATCTATACATACATAACGAAAAACACAGAAAAACAAAAGAAACAACGCAATAAAACCAACCTACATCCAAATATATGAACAGAATTCACAAAAACAAAACAAAATACACAACTCAATGACGCCAAAAGCATCCAAACATACAAAACGAAATACACAGCTGAAAAACCAAATACATCTACACACACGTGTACATCTTTTTCTAATATACAGTGTTGTTGTTGCTTATTTAACAAAGCATGAACAAATATGACATTTTTTGATGAAATTTTCAGAGGTTGTCTCGGATTTTTGCTCATATCTCCGTTATTTACCGACCGATTTTGCTGATTTTAAATAGCGATCTTCTCGAAAGCATGTCTAACAGAATTATTGAAGATTCGGATCTCGCCGATATCTGGGGTCTTCTAAAACCTGATTTCAGCAAACACACAGACGGATAGACAGACAGACGGACATAGCTTAATCAACTCCGCTACCTATAAGTATCCTGAATATATATACTTTATGGGGTCGGAAAATTATGTTATATAAATTATAAACGGAAGGACAAACTTATATATACCCTTCTCACGAAGGTGAAGGGTATAATAAGTGTTAATTTTAGCTCATTCTTTATTTATCGTCACCTAATGCTTTTTAGGTTATGGGGTATTGAAAATCTCATTATTTTGGTATATTTGTGCTTATTTGAAATATTTTTGGTTCGATTGCGCCTTGTTTATTGTTGAGGACAATTCAAACAGTTAATATAGTTTTTTTCAATATAGTATATGGTTATATAAATCTTTTGTTAGGGTATCGTATTATATAATGAAGGTTTAGTGTGCTTTACACTAAAGGATTTAAGGAATTGGCAGGTAAGTACTCTTGGAAATGCATAGAGGATTGTTTTCAATATTCCTTCTATTTCTTTTAAGGTTCATAACTCTTCTCCATGAAACCAAACACATATCAATAAAAATCCTACTCCAAAACTTTAGTGCGTGTTAAGTATTTCTTTAGTTTTAGTTTTCTGCTGGGTCCCACTAACTGTAAATGTGACCAACAGATCTGAAATAGTTTATTTATACCACGATACGAGTTTCCATTGCTTTAACGTAAAATTTAATTGCTCTATTGCGAATTTCGAGGTGCTTAAGTGAAAAAAGCCGAAATATTCATAATATTCATAATATTAAGAATCCTTAGGAAAATATCCGCATATTAAAGGCAGAACCTTAGATTGATCATTTAAGGGATTCTTATCTCCATATCCAGGAAGTCTTACGGTGTGAACCACACTAAACTATTAGTATGCAAGACGGTGGCATAAGTTTGGATTGACCCTAACAATTACTAAGATGGAAGATTAACATACAGTGCCACATAATATGGAAAAGCTTTAGAAGACGATGAATGAAGAATGGGTTAAATTTGACAAATATTTTTATGGAATTTTATTGTATTAGAAACTTAATCCTATTATTAAAGCAAAAGTTGGTTCCAATAAATGTTGATATATCCATGAGGAAAATAGAAAATGTACATATATCAGAAGGGTTACAATAGTGTTCACAAAAACATGATTACATTTTTCGCTCCTTTTCTACGAAAATCAAATTTAATTTCATAATTTATTGCTTAGTTATTTTTGCGGTTCGTAATATATTTAAAATATAAGGAATGAAATTTTTATCTTGCTTGAAAAATTTCTTTTTTTCTATTTAAGACATGAGAAAACTAATTTCTGGTGGCGGTAGTAAAGATTCGGCTCAGCCACATAAAGCACTCTAACTTGTTTTTGTCACATTTTGAATTTATGTGCAGTGACACACGTTAATGACCTGGCGAATTTACAATAACTTTCAAAATTTCCAACCAATTTTTGTGTTTTATATCATTCTGAAATGCTTATTCTGTGCACATTGCAATTCCTTTAAAATAGAATTCAAAATTTATGACTAAATTGCCAAATTTAAGCTAAAACAAAAAAATATCGATTTTTCCCCTTGGAAGTTGGAATGACTCTGAAGTTTTCCAGTTGGAAACTTCAGAGCCATTGCGGCACCTGTTAACACAAATTATACCTTCGTAAGAAGGGTATATATACGATTTTCATTCAGTTTGTAATTCCTACATTATAATTTTCCGATCCTATAAGATTTTGGATCCTTATAGATAGCGGAGTCGATTAAGCCATGTCCGACTGTCTGTCTGTCTATTGAAATCAATTTTCTGAAGACTCCGAGAAGTTTCCTATTGAAAATCAGTCGAATCGGTCCATAAATAACTGAGATATGGAAAAAAATCTGAGACTACCTCTGAAAATTTCCTCAAAAAATTATAAATAAAAGCATAAAAACAAGGGAAAAGCAAGCAAGGAGATAAAGCAGTATTATGTTGGTAATACAGTTTATATTTATTTGTGTGTATGTTATGTGTGACTTGTGTGCAGTAGACATCTGCACGAGTGCGTAAAAATGACTTACAAGTCACTCGTTTATTTTATGAATACTGTCTGTAGTGCGGCCGAAGTTTAAAAAGGCAGTTGATCATCTACACACAAAAATACATGTGTAAAAGTTAACAAATATAAAAGAAACAGAGGCAATACAGTAAACAGTGAAAAACAAGTCGGAATAATGTATGATATGTTTCGAAATGTTTCGAGACAACTTATGAGTGATTTTATAAAAGTTGTGTTAATTTAAACAAAACGCATTGTCACAAGAATAAAATACAATTAGTATAATTTAGAGTTTACTTTTAAGCGACAAAATGCAAATAATCAATAGCTATAAAATATTTTTAAATTGTTTGCTGCCATTAAGATGTTTTTGCCTAATTATATCAAACACTACACAACTCTCAACGAGCGAGACGAGTAATATTCCGTTTAAAAGTTAAGCAAGTTGTGTGTGATTATAACTCAAAAAGTACCTTTTGAAAAACGAAAAAGTACCAACAAATTCCATTTTATGTGTTCTTACCTAATTCCGAATCTACATACTTAATTTTATGTTCCTAGGTTCAATATTATAGAATATTCAAAAAGTACCTTTTCAAAAACGAAAAAGTACCAAAAAGTTTCCTTTTATGGGTTCTCACCTAATTCAGACACCACATACTTAATTACATATTTCTAGGTTCAATATTATAAAAAATTCAAAAAGTACCTTTTAAAAAACAAAAAAGGACCAAAAAGTTCTCTTTTATGGCTTCTAACTTAAGCCAGGCTTTACATACTTAATTTCATGTTTCTAGCCAATAACAACACACTAGTGCTGCTCTCGCACTGCTACTCTTGCTTTGCCTTGTTTTTATAAACAGAGTACAATAACAAAATTTACCGTATGATTATGTATTTTGTTTTTTGCAATTTCTGTTTGAGCATGAATAAAAAATCTCAGTTTTTGTTGAAGTTTTCAGAGGTTGTCTCGGACTTTTGCTCATTATTTATTTTTCATCCAAATCGTCAATTTTCTTGGCTTCATCAATCTTTTTGGTTCGGTCACTCTTTCTAAGACGGTCACCAGCATGAACAAAATGTTGTTGTAATACCTTATTTATTCCTGCATAATCAGCTTTCGGAAATTTTGAATGGCAGACACCTTTAAAAAGAAAATAATTATAATTCAGTAAAATAAATGTTATAAAAAATACTTACTTGTTATAATTTTCGTTATATTGAATTCCTGAATACTGGGCTTACTGTTTGTTCTACGCCAACTCAATTTTGCAGCCACATCATCGCTCAGCATTTTTTAATTGCATTCCTGACAAACGAGTTGGAGCTGTCGCTACCCACACCACTACATTACCAATATCGTATTTCTGTAAAAATTTTGATATGAATATATGTATGTTTATATTAATAAATATGTATATAGACGGATAATTATATACAATATCCACGTTCTCTTCTATTTGTTTATGTAATTCTTCTAACTGTTTTAAAGTTTTTAGGGGTAAAGGTGGTACTAAATTTGTTTTAATTTCCTCAGAATAAATTAATTTTAACTAACGCACTTCATTTCTTACGGTTATCACTTCCTCTGTTAATCTGCCGATTTACTGTTTTAGTGTGCGCACTTCTCCTAAAATCTCCGTCAACATATTTTTTTACTATCTGAAACAATTAATGTAATATAAAGTATAATGAATGAAATTATGACATTTATAATGTTCTTATACCTGTCTGATTATCTGGCGGTTTGTTTTGTATTTGTTGCATATTTCTTATATAAACAATACTAGGATCTAAATAAGACTCGACATTAGTTTAAAATACATATACATATGTTAATGCTTTATTTACCGTTAACTGTTGTTAGTGGAGTACTTTCCATTTCTTGAGCGACGTCATTGGAATCTAAAATAAACTTGAAATTAGTTTTAAATATTAAATCAAATATGTTACCACAAATCATAGAGCAGTTTTCCATGGTGTATTTCAGGAAGTAATGCGATTTGTTTGTTTACTTTATCGTCCAAGCAAACAATTTTTTATTTTATTTAAATCAAAGTATATTTTGTTTCCTTCCTTAATTTGGTCAGTAAAAAAATAATAAATAATAATGTTGAGATGACACCGGATTTTCAGTTTCTATAAGAATTTCCAATAACTCGTTGACCACAGTTGTATTTAACCCGTGTTTTACTGTCCAAAGTCTAATTTTCTCTTTCACACTATCATTACTCAGCCAATTAATTTCTTCTATATATTCAACTGAAAAATTATCGCAAACGGATGATGTTTCAGTGAAATCCGATTCAACCAATTTTTCGAAAGAACTAACATCATCGCAATCAGATGACCCCACTTCATTATAAGCAGACTACATCATTTTTTTTTTTTTGCTTCCTGTTTGCTTTTTAATCTTA
>NW_025810718.1:0-1197 GCF_022045245.1 Lucilia cuprina
CTAGTCTATAGTCTAGTCTATAGTCTAGTCTATAGTCTAGTCTATAGTCTAGTCTATAGTCTAGTCTATAGTCTAGTCAATAGTCTAGTCTATAGTCTAGTCAATAGTATATTTTATAGTCTAATATACAGTCTATTCTATAGTCTAAAATTAACCAAAATATAAAAAAAAAACTAAAAATTTTTCAAAAATATAATTTATAATAAACATTTTCTTTTATCTTTTCAGACACATCTCAATAAATTTACAAATACTATTGGGTTGGCAACTCTATATTAAAATTTCAACTCGTTCGTGTCGCAGCAGTATGTGAATTGATATAGATTGTTTTTTATAATTGACAGTGAATGGAATTTGTAACGAATCGATGCAAAATTTCATATATATTTTGTCAAAGTTAAAAACGTGTTAGCAGCTTAAATTATTTTTAAAAATGTAAACACAAAATGTATTCTTAAAATCGTATTTTTATTATTTTTTTTTATTTGTTTCTGCCATGTTTGAAAGTGTATTTAATTTTTAGTTTGATTATAATATGTGTGCCAAATTTAATTTATAATTAAAAAAAAAGTAAATACAATTTTGAACTAAAATTAAGCTTTTATTTTTAAATAAATACATAATATTATTCTTTTTAATTACATGCTATTTTGTTATTGTTATAGTTGTTTTCAAATTGCGAATAAACCTTGAGAATTAAGAGAAATTATTCATGAATAAGTTTAGAAATGAAAGGAATAAAATAGAAGAAAAATAACGCATGTTTTCTATAGGTTGTAGTAAAAGAAGAAGAAGAAGAAGCTAAAGAAAAAATACTAATAATAATTAATTTAGAAAAACAACAATATTAAATTTAATCACTCACCGAAATAACAAAAACAAAAAATCTCTTAATTGCGGAACAAAGAAAGAATCCCTGATAATAATTAGCTTTGAATTCTTATCAATTTCGAATGAATGTCAAGAAATACAAAAGAAAAACAAACAATAAATAAAATTAAATGAAACAATAAAATACGAGTAAAATTTTTAATGACGATTTTTACCCTAAAAAACTGACCTATAACAATTTGTAAAATTTTTTGCTTTTATCTATCTATCTATCTATCTATCTATCTATCTATCTATCTATCTATCTATCTATCTATCTTCTATCTATCTATCTATCTATCTATCTATCTATCTATCTATCTATCT
>NW_025810719.1:0-2767 GCF_022045245.1 Lucilia cuprina
CTATAGTCTAGTCTATAGTCTAGTCTATAGTCTAGTCTATAGTCTAGTCTATAGTCTAGTCTATAGTCTAGTCTATAGTCTAGTCTATAGTTTAGTCTATAGTCTTGTTTATATTCTAGTCTAGTCTAGTCTATAGACTAGTCTATAGTCCAGTCTATAGTCTAGTAGATAGTCTAGCTTAAAGACCATTCTATAGTCTAGTCTATAGTCTAATATATAGTTTATGCTATAGTCTAGTCTATAGTCTATTCTATAGTCTAGTCTATGGTCTATTCTATAGTTTAGTCTAATCTATAGTCTAGTCTATATTGTAGTCTATAGTTTTGTCTATAGTCTAATCTATAGTGTAGTCTATAGTCTAGTCTATAGTTTAGTCTATAGTTATTCTATAGTCTAGGGTATAGTCCTGGGTATAGTCTTGTCGATAGTCTTGTCGATAGTCTAGTCTGTTGTCTAGTTTATAGTATAGTCTTTAGTCTAGTGTATAGTCTAGTCTATAGTCTAGTTTATAGTGTAGTCTATAGTTTAGTTTATATTGGAGTCTATATTCTATATTTTAGTCTACAGTCTCATATATTGTCTGTCCATAATCTAGTCAATAGCCTAGTGTATTTTCTAGTTTATAGTTTAGTATACAGTGTAGTATAGTGTAGTCTATAGTCTAGTTTATATTAAAGTTTATATTCTCGAAAACAAAATATTTACCCAAATGCTGCCAACACATAAGAAAACAAAATCGCAATAATTACCTGAAATGAAAAAATATATTTGTTTAAATTTAAATTTTATTTTTAAACTTTTTTTGAAAATTTTAATTATAATTTCAAATTTTAAAATTTTTATTAAATATTGTGTTAAAATCTAAAAGTTAAAAAATAAAATATTGTTCTTCTTTTTTTCTTAAATTATAAGTAAAATTGTTAAAAATTGTATAAAATAGTTTGTCTTGACATTTTTTAAATTTTTTTTTAAGTTTTTCTTTTTTTGACAAGACGGCCTCTGATAGTTTTTTGTTTTGTTAATTTCCACTAAATTTAAATCACTTGCGATTTTAAAAACAAATTGTTTTTTCTTTGGCGAAAAAAAAATTGTAAAAAAGAAAAAGTATTTAAGAAATTGTTGGCGTGTGGCCAGTTTAAAAATAAATTGAAAACAAAAACTTACGCATACGAGTTGAATGACGAAAACAAAAATGAAAAATAATTGAAAAAAAAATCAAAAAAAATTATACAATGAATAAGAAATTGTGGTGTTTTTATGAGTAGGCAGACAGTTTCCTTTTGCTATTTAAGAAACAAAAATTTTTTTGTTGATAAATTTTTTGATATAAAAAATCTGCCAACAAAAAAAATTAAAAAAAAATCACATAAAAATATAAAGAATTTTAATAAAAATGGTGGACAAATTTCTTTAAATTACAATAATTTCAAAATACAAAAACAAAAAATATTTTCAAAAAATATTTTAACTTTAAGTAGAAACACACTACTGCAAGGCAATTAAACTATTAGACACTGTGAGCCATGACTCTGGCATAATAAATTTTCAATGATAATTTTTTTTTTATAAAACACATGTTTACATGCAATTTCATTTTATTTAAATTGAAATTTTCTAAAATCTAGTTTATTAAAAGCTTTACAAACAGCTACAAATCTAAAGCAAAAAAAGTAATAATAAACAAATATTTATGTAAACATTATTAATAAAACTTGTAAATGACCTAGAAATTGTAGCGAACAAAATAAAATTTATATTAAAAAAAAAAAAACAACAACAACAGCGACAATAATCATATAGTGTAAGGAAACTAATTTAGAAATATAAACTTGAAAACTAAATAAATATATAACAAAGCAATTAAGTAATCAACAAAATTATTAATTTAAAACACAAACACATTAAAAAAAACATTTAAATAACAACAACTTATGAAAAATATTTTTTTGCATTTCTAAGCAAGAAAGGGAAAGCTATAGTATTGAACTACAATCAAAACTTTAGTCTAATCAATAGTCTATTCCATAGTATTGTCTAAAGTCTATTATATAGTATATTCTGTAGCCCATTCTATAATCTAGTTTAAAGTCTTTTCTATAATCTAATAGACAGTTTAGTCTATAGTCTAGTCTACAATTTAGTCTAGTCTATAGTTCAATCTTTAGTCTAGTCTACAATCTACTCTATTCTATTGTTTAATCTTTAGTCTAGTCTAGTCTATAGTCTAGTCTATAGGCTAGTCTATAGTCTAGTCTATAGTCTAGTCTATAGTCTAGTCTATAGTCTAGTCTATAGTCTAGTCTATAGTCTATAGTCTAGTCTATAGTCTAGTCTATAGTCTAGTCTATAGTCTAGTCTATAGTCTAGTTTATAGTCTAGTCTATAGTCTAGTCTATAGTCCAGTCTATAGTCTAGTCTATAGTCTAGTCTATAGTCTAGTCTATAGTCTAGTCTATAGTCTAGTCTATAGTCTAGTCTATAGTCTAGTCTATAGTCTAGTCTAGTCTATAGTCTAGTCTATAGTATAGTCTATAGTCTAGTCTCTAGTCTACAGTCTAGTCTAGAGTCTATAGTCTAGTCTAGAGTCTAGTCTATAGTATAGTCTATAGTCTAGTCTCTAGTCTAGTCTATAGTCTAGTCTAGAGTCTAGTCTATAGTATAGTCTATAGTCTAGTCTATAGTCTAGTCTATAGTCTAGTCTATAGTCTAGTCTATAGTCTAGTCTCTAGTCCAGTCTATAGTCTAGTCTATAGTCTAGTCTATAGTC
>NW_025810720.1:0-1568 GCF_022045245.1 Lucilia cuprina
AGACTATAGACTATAGACTATAGACTAGACTAGACTATAGACTAGACTATAGACTAGACTATAGTGCAATAGTCATATTTACACACATACTTCGTAAGAATTCATTATATGTAAACTTCGATAAAATAGAATAATTCTTATGTAGAGTATTGTATAAGGGCATAAATGTAAATGATAGCAAAACCAAAAGGGGAAAAATTCATCTATTTAAAAAAAATGCGATTTCAAAGAAACAGACAGAGCGATCTAAGATGTAGTAGAATTTTGTTACATTTTATGAATTAGATTAGAAAAATAATAACAAAAGAAATAAGGTTGACTATAGATTCAATTGAATGTAAAATATGTGTATCACATTTTCCAAAGTACTGAACTAGAAATCCCTTTAATCATTATCTATGTTTCCATATTTATTTAACTTTAATACCATTTATACTCCCCAAAAATATACCCCAAGATAAGCTAGTATCAGCTGCTTATGACATAGAATAAATAAGCCTTTAGCAACCGCAAACTTTGACAAGCACTCAGTCTGTCACCTTGTGAATTCGTGATACATAACAAATTTGAAGTTTTTCTCCCTATAGGCTTATACTGAAACCCAATTATGTGGATGTTTGAAAGAACTCAAAACTAAACGAACGAACAATTGCTCTTCTATCTAAAAAGCTTCTAAAGAAATATCTCCTGGAAAATAGTTTTATTTTATCAGTAACTCCTATCAACATTAGAAAAAGGAATCAATCAAACTAAACCTAAACCTTAACTACTCAAAAAATTTCTTTTTTTTATTAAATCTACTTAAATCATATTTCTCAGAAAATAATAACACTTTACACAAACTGTCAAAAAGTGCTAATACATTCACATAAACATATGAAAGTTAATATTTGTTATGAATATAATAACATTAATAACAAATTAAAAGGAGTCCCTATACAATATTCATCTAAAGCGCTAGGATACCTTAGACCATTATGATTAATAAAAATCGATAAACATAAAGGAAAATTTAATATTTTATCATATATGTGTATACGATTTAAACTAATCCCCAACCGACCATTGAACCTTTTTCATTTATAGAGTTTCCTTGAAAGGTCTCTCCTACTAATGCTTTAAATTAAAATTGATAAGATGTTTAATAGTTATAATGCTTGGGGATTGAGAGCTTAAAATATTCCTTAATATTTTATTAAGGATTTCAGGATTTTAGTTTGGTTTTTTAAATATCTACTTAAGCACTGGGAAAACTATTACATTTTAGTTGGTTGTGTTACTTTTTCCAAAAAACTTTAAATTTTCCCCTAATACAATTCAGTACAAATATAATTAGGGACATTTCATTCATTCATATATGTATAAAAGAACTAGAACAGGACCAAAACAGAACCAAAAGGAAATTAGAAAAGATCTAGAACAGAACTAGAACAGGAACAAAACAGAACCAAAAGGGAATGAGAAAAGATCTAGAACAGAACTAGAACAGAACTAGAACAGAACTAGAACAGAACTAGAACAGAACTAGAACAGAACTAGAACAGA
Source organism: Lucilia cuprina (assembly GCF_022045245.1). Lineage (NCBI taxonomy): Eukaryota > Metazoa > Arthropoda > Insecta > Diptera > Calliphoridae > Lucilia > Lucilia cuprina. The sequence continues at coordinate 1,546 of NW_025810720.1, forward strand.
ACTAGAACAGAACTAGAACAGAA
>NW_025810721.1:0-1980 GCF_022045245.1 Lucilia cuprina
AGTTCAGTTCTAGTTCAGTTCTAGTTCAGTTCTATTTCAGTTCTAGTTCAGTTCTAGTTCAGTTCTAGTTCAGTTCTAGTTCAGTTCTAGTTCAGTTCTAGTGCAGTTTTAGCTCAGTTCTAGTGCAGTTCTAGCTCAGTTCTAGTTCAGTTCTAGTGCAGTTCTAGCTCAGTTCTAGTGCAGTTCTAGCTCAGTTGAAATGCATTTCTAATACAGTTTTAATTCACGTCCTGTTTGTTCAATAAAAAGGTTCCAAAAAAATCCTTATCCAAAAGTTTTATTCACTATTTTTACTAGCATTATTAATGGAATTATCTTATAAATCTCTTTCTTTTTTATAATTTTCCACCATATTTTTACCTGAACATTATGGGTTTCTTTGTGTGCATTTATTTTACAAATAAATCTGTAGAAAATAAAACTTTTCTAAAACATACCAACAAAGTAGGAAAATAAAGAAGGCCGGAAACTTTACCATTTAAAATAGTTGTGTTGCTTTTAATACACCTTAACGTAGACAAAGAACACAGTTTTGCCAACAACTTATTTTGCCAAACAATACATAAGAAAATTGGTGAAAAAGGAAAAAGTATTTCTTGGGAAGTTTCAAAACTTACACACACACACAACCAAAGAATGCTTAAACCCCTTTCAGATAGGCTATAACTATAGACACTCGGGTTAAAAAGGTAAGTGAAGGAATATTTCCTAAGAAACCATTATTTATAGTTGGTATTAAAATATTGTTTCGAAAAAGGCATAAAAGAAAAATTTTCTTTGTTGTAAAATTGAAAATAGTTTTAATCTCTTTAATAAATTACGAATTTGACTAAGAGTTTATATGACTACTATTTTCGTAAGAATATACAGAGAGTACAGAGTTAAAATAGTCTTTGTTATGTCTGTGATAGTTCTTTATATTGATTTTTATTTAGTGTTGTATACGTTTTTGCACAATAATTTTATTTGGTCTGACCCCTAATGTGTATGCAATATTTATTGTTATAGTCATCAGCATATTAATATGCTATCACACAAATGATGACTATACAAATTGGCAAAAGGCCCCTGGGTATGATAAATTTTAACAACAACAACACCAACAGCAAACTGAAAGAAATGTACAACAACATTTTTGCATGGTTTACTCAATTTTTACTGTTTCTATGGGTGATTGTTTCTAGCCATGCCTAGAGGTATGCCACAGAACTGTAGTAGTAGTAGAGCCTGCCTTAAAGTAGATTATATTTATTATACATAACACAATGCAAATTATAATCATAAGCATAGTTTTTGTCATCCTTTCTTTCTGACACCCACACTCTTTCCAGAATATTTTGAGCCAAAAAAAAAAAAAAAAAATGAATGAATATTTATTACTTTAGAAAAGCAATATGGGTTAATAGAAAATTACTCACAGCCAAATAGAGCAAGAAATTGCTAAATTTATGTATAGTAGATGAGGACAATATTTTACAAAGGATTTAAAGTTTAATTTATTAATGAATGAATAATTAAAATACACACATAGTATAGGTTTATTTAGAAATATATGCATATTAAATTGGAAATTTAAAATACGTAAATATTTAGACGGAAATGCAATTTTATGTAAATATTAAGCCGAAAGGTATGTATATTAAAAAATATATATATAGTTCTAGAAAACTTGCTAGAACAGATTTAGCACAGAACTTGAACAGTACTAGAACTGAACTGGAACATATTTAGAACTAGACCAAAACTAGAATATAATTAGAACTGAACTAGAACTGAACTAGAACTGAACTAGAACTGAACTAGAACTGAACTAGAACTGAACCAGAACTGAACTAGAACTAGAACTAGAACTGAACTAGAACTGAACTAGACCTAGAACTGAAATAGAACTGAACTAGAACTAGAACTAGAACTAGAACTGAACTAGAACTGAACTAGAACTGAACTAGAACTGAACTAGAACTGAACTAGAACTGAACT
>NW_025810722.1:0-1045 GCF_022045245.1 Lucilia cuprina
TACAACATATTCGATGAAGACTGGGCATCGATAAAGAACTGTCTTTCTCTGCATTATGCAGACAAAAGAGATGTTCGCACACTAGAACATCAGTTGACCCAACTAGCTAAGAAGAGTATGAGCGTAGACGAGTTCTACGCTACAGTAAATCACCAGTTCTCCTTGATCATAAACAAATTGAAGACGGAAACTTATTCTGAAGAAATGACGAACGTTTTAATAGAGACTTATAGGAATAGGACACTGGAAGTTTTCATAAGGGGTCTTAATGGCGAGCTGTCAAAAATGATAATGCCTATGAAGCCAAAGACACTTCCCGAGGCATATTACCAATGTTTGGAATTGAGAAATGCCAATTACAGGAGTCAGGTCTCCCTACATTCGGTTAATGGTCAGAATAGGGTCCAGGTTCCAATGAGATTTAATAATTTTCCAAATCACCACCCAAGTAAGACTCGAAACCAAGCTTCCTTCCAAAAATTTGTACCGAAAAACCGGTATCAACCTCAAGCGAACCCTTTTGTTAACCGACAATTTGAGCCACGGCGTGCTGCGCAACAGCCTGCTCCCCACAGACCAGAACCAATGGACATAGATCAGAGTACGCAATCTAGGGGGACCGGAAACCGACCATGGAATAATCACAAAAGGCGAGCCTTTTCGGAACAGGTTCGTCCCGGGTCGGCACAACAACCGTTTAAACAACAGAGAATTTTTAACATGACACAAGAGGACAATGAGGGCGATCCGGCCGACGACGAAATAAATTTTCGGACTCGCGCCTTTCCGGCTTACCATACGTAAGCAATGAATTAAAGGATGGCTCAATAATAAATTTTTTAATAGACACAGGGGCTACAAAAAACTTTGTTGAGCCAGCCTTATGCCCCAGTTCAAAGAAATTAGATAAACCATTTTATGTTCGTACTGCATCAGATAGAATACAAATTAGTGAGAAGGTAAAGGGGAAATTCTTTGCCCCATTTGGTAACGATACGACAATTACATTCTATGTACTACCGGGATTCACATCTTTCAATGGTAT
>NW_025810723.1:0-1897 GCF_022045245.1 Lucilia cuprina
TCTAGTTCTGTTCTAGTTCTGTTCTAGTTCTGTTCTAGTTCTGTTCTAGTTCTGTTCTAGTTCTGTTCTAGTTATGTTCTAGTTCTGTTCTAGTTATGTTCTAGTTCTTTGTTGTTTAAGTCTCCTAAAATTCATGATTATTTTATTCCAAATATTTTTGGTGTTTCAACTCAACAACTTTGCCATCATAATTATTTTTTAAAACAATATTTTAGTTTCATCCCCTCAGGGGCTTTTTTTAACTTTTGCTAGTGAACTAAAAATTAAGAAAACAACAGGTCTTTCAGAGTAAACTTTCTGGCCGAAATTGATTTTCATTGTAATTTTACTTTTCAATGCCTTGGTTTTTCACTACAAAATATGTATATATTATGCCTGAAGCCTTAAAAAAGGCAACAACATTTCATTGAAATTCTCTCAATGATTTTTGTCAAGATTATGGATTTATTGTGTGTTGAAATAATGATTACTTCGATGATGCTACCCCTACTATTCTAAAAAGGGAGTCAATAGCAAAAATCTTTTAAAATTATATAATAGCTAGAAGACAAACCTGCAATAAGATAAAAACTTCTACAATATAAATTTATTATGTATTTAACTATGAAAGGTATATATAATCCTGCAGTAGGTCAAAGTATTTATTATTACGTTAGTAAGGAAGATAAATTTATTGTTGTGCTATTGGTTTAAGGATATCGAAGTCGTTTATTCTGCTTTTTATATAAAGATATTCTTTCGAGTATTGAATTCCAAATGAATATTGACATTTTTGTTAAAATGTTACAAGTTACCAATGACAAATTTAATACCCAAGAGAAAAAAAATTCTATCACTGTCTCAACATCCTTAGTATTGGCATTAAACAGGCAACAAACGAGTGAATCATTATGTGTACTACGGATAGTATGAGTAATAATTTTTTAACATTTAATTTGTGGTTTTGGTACTAAAGTTTTTATGTTTAAATTTTTAAATATTTTTTTAAAGTAAATTTTTGAAACAAATTGAAATCAATACTTCGCACCTGCTGTCGCCCAAAGGTGTTTATGGTTTTGGCTTTGCATCAAAGTCTGTTTGTTCAAACTTTTTTATGTATTAATGTTTTATTAAAAATTTCCAACATTGTTGAAGTCCTTAAAGTTATTTGTTTATAAAACAAAATTTACTTCGACTAAGGTACAACAGCCATAAATACATAAATATAAAATTTAAGTAAATGAACATAAAAAGTTCCAAAAATTATATAAATATTATTTTCTTTAATTTCTATGGTTTATTTTCCACACAATTCTTTAAACCAACATTGGGTTTGTTACCTGGGTTACCTGTCTGTTATTGCAACATCTGTGTCCTGTAATCTGTAAAAGAATGTTGCAACTTTTGCCAAAAGATTTATTACTAATAAAGTCTTACTATTAGAAAGTTATGAACTTTATAACTAAATACCATAGAAACTAGTAACTAAAAAGAAAATGAATTTGTTTTTAATAAACTGCAGTAATGACCATTAGATAAAGAAAATAGTTTTAGGAAGAAAATATGAGAAATTTTTGAAATAGTTTTTATGGCAGAAAAAATGGTAAAGAAAACATTGTAAAAGAAACTTAATCGGGTTTAGTTCCATTCTAGTACTGTTCTAGTTCCGTTCTGGTTCTGTTCTAGTTTTGTTTTAGTTCTTGTTCTGTTCTTTTTCTGTTCTTGTTCTGTTCTTGTTCTGTTCTTGTTCTGTTCTGTTCTTGTTCTGTTCTTGTTCTGTTCTTGTTCTGTTCTTGTTCTGTTCTTGTTCTGTTCTTGTTCTTGTTCTTGTTCTTGTTCTTGTTCTTGTTCTTGTTCTTGTTCTTGTTCTTGTTCTGTTCTTGTTCTGTTCTTGTTCTGTTCTTGTTCTGTTCTTGTT
>NW_025810724.1:0-1868 GCF_022045245.1 Lucilia cuprina
ACTAGAACTCAACTAGAACTCAACTAGAACTGAACTAGAACAGAACTAGAACTGAACTAGAACTGAACTAGAACTGAACTAGAACTGAACTAGAACTCAACTAGAACTGAACTTGAACTGAACTAGAACTGAACTAGAACTGAACTAAAACTGAACTAGAACTGAACTAGAACTGAACTAGAACTGAACTAGAACTGAATTAGAACTAGAACTGAACTAGAACTGAACTAGAACTGAACTAGAACTGAACTAGAACTGAACTAGAACTGAACTAGAACTGAACTAGAACTGAAGTAGAACTAGAACTCAAATAGAACAGAACTAAAACTGAAGAAGAACTGAACTAACCTTGAACTTATCTAGAACTGAACAAAAACTGAACTAGAACGGTCAACTAGACCGTATTCTAGCCTATTAACTAGAATGTAATCTGGTTTACTGACTTTGCTGCAGTCTAGCTTATTGAATAGACTGTATGCGAGCCTATTTATTGGACTTTAGCCTTTTGTTTAGACTGTAGTCTAGCCTATCGACTAGATAGTCTTGTCCCCTTTTCTTTAAATTTCATTAAATTAAATTAATTTAATTGAAAGCTTTTGAAATGTATGACCAAAATATTACAACCAGTATTTACTGGTTGTAATGGCTGATGAAGATGATGGCAGGGATCTCAAAGGTAAATAACAAATACAAATTTTATTTTTGATGTTTTCATAAAGGTTCTACAAAATGTAGTTTTGCTTGTGTTATTTTTCCCTCCTGGAAAGCACTTGCTTACAAATTATTTTATCCCGTTTATTTGCAAGTAAATATTAAATTATGAAAGAGTAAAGCTTTTTCTTTACGCTCTACTTTTATTTGAAGTTCTTTGGACATGAGGTGGTAGGATTGCTTTTGATGGAAAACTATAAATTATATGTAAATAAAATGGGCTCTTAAAAGTGGGCTTTTAAAAGATAAAGAAATATTTTGCAGAGGAAAGCTCGAGCATTTCATTAATGAAACAAATACAAATTTACTATTAAACTGTATATAATGATTTATATTAAAAATGGTTCCAAATTCATATCGTTTTTTTTTTTTAATTTACAAATCACAAGAAATTCAGTAACTGTACGACACTCATAGTTTTCTGTATATATCACATTATTTCTTCTCTTCCTTCCCTCGGCAAGCTACTTCCTGTCAGGGGACTAAAAGCAATATAAACTTGTAGCTGTATTATTAAAGTGTAGGTTTAGTTACAACTGCTAGTTAACTATGGCATTGGAAAGGGAGTTTTAAGCCTTTGCTTAACAAAATATTATTAATAAATGTACAGATATTTTCCACAAAATATTTGCAATAAAACAATAAAAATAATTATTCATAAATTAAAACTGGAATATAAATTTATGAATAATTTAGCGAAATTTTATTATATTTATTCTTTTTTTTCTGTGAAGTTATTGATTGATTTTTTAATTTAATAATTTTAATTCAGGGGTTAAGTGAAGTGTAAAATTGGTATGTAGTCTAAACCTAAACTATGATGAAAGTTTAGGTTTTAGTCTTTATTCTAGGAATAAACTAGACCATACTCTAGTGTTAAATGAAGTCAATAGTTTAGTCTTTAGTGTAGTATATAATCTAGTCTATAGTGTAGTCTAAAGTCTAGTCTATAGTGTAGTCTAAAGTCTAGTCTATAGTCTAATCTATAGTCTAGTCTATAGGCTATAGTGTAGTCTAAAGTCTAGTCTATAGTGTAGTCTAAAGTCTAATCTATAGTCTAGTTTATAGTCTAGTCTATAGTCTAGTCTATAATCTAGTCTATAGTCTAGTCTATAGTCTAGTCTATAGTCTAGTCTATAGTCTAGTCTATAGTCTAG
>NW_025810725.1:0-1546 GCF_022045245.1 Lucilia cuprina
AACTGAACTAGAACTGAACTAGAACTGAACTAGAACTGAACTAGAACTGAACTAGAACTGAATTAGAACTGAACTGGAACTGAACTAGAACTGAACTAGAACTGAGCTTGAAGTATATATCAATAACAATTTAGCCACATCCTGTAAACACTTTATATTAAATACATATTTATAAAAACAAATAATAAAAAAGTTAAATTCGCAAAGTTTAACAACGGCAACGTGTATTTAACGTTAATTTAACATACAATTCAACAAAAAAAGTACACACATACAAACATTAGATATAACCAAGCATACATATAAACAGATAGACATTTATAACTACCATATTTGAAATGTAAGTATGTATATATGTACAAAAAGTAATAATAATTTCGTGTTAAAACATAGAATTCTTGTTATAACATGTGTCTGGCTATATCATAACACAACCAAACATACAAAAGTAGGTATATTTTATTGTTAGAAATATTGTGACAAATTTAATAGACAAAGTGTGTCTGTCTTTCCGTCTGTATATGTGTATGTAGAAGTGTTAGCTTGCTTTTAGTCTTTTATAGTCTTTTAAGATTGTTTTTCTCTCCAACTCCTTAAATGTGAACATAAATTCCATTACATTTATATTTGTACAATTATATTCTCATACATTTATGTTTAACAACCATTTTATATGAGAGGTATATGTGATTTATTGTTGTTGCTTTTATTTCTCCACATAAACATCGGAATGATTATTATAAATAAAATGTTTGTGTTGTGTAAATGTCTTCTGCTGTTAAGATTTGTTATTTAAGTATGAGAATTTATGAATACACATGTGTAGGTATACAGTGAATAACAAAAGAATATTAATATAAATAAAGCTTTTACACTTGGTAAAATCAAAACAAGATGTCTATTGATGTGTTGCTCTTAAGTTATATTTTAAAACTACCGACTAGATTTGTCGTACACTGTTTACTATAAATCTATTTGATATAAAAGTTTATTTACATTGTAGTTTAATATGTATGGATGAATGTATGCTTTTATATGAATAAATATTTAACATGTTAAAAACTTTTTACGATTTCAGGAATTGTCAACAAGATATATATATGAGATTTAAAATATTTCAACAGAACATAAAGCTAGTTTTTCTAAAATTTAAAAAATTAAAGAAGGTTAGTTTTTAAAAACAATTCGAATTATATTCTGTTTGACATTTAAATGACTGAAGTCTACCAATAGCACTGTCAGAAAAAAAAACTTATTTCGACATTTGGGGAGACTACAGATAGTTTACAAAATTAAGTAATTTTTAGATAATTTTTGTTTTAACATAGAAAATTTTGTAAACCTTATATACAGAAAATTAATTAATCTTTTTATATAGAAATTGAAAAATTTTATTTTTATAAAAAATTTCGATTAATTTTTGTTTTGCTAATTTTTTTTCTACTTCTAGTTCAGTTCTAGTTCAGTTCTAGTTCAGTTCTAGTTCAGTTCTAGTTCAGTTCTAGTTCAGTTCTAGTTCAGTTCTAGTTCAGTTCTAGTTCAGTTC
>NW_025810726.1:0-1891 GCF_022045245.1 Lucilia cuprina
AGTTCTGTTCTAGTTCTGTTCTAGTTCTGTTCTAGTTCTGTTCTAGTTCTGTTCTAGTTCTGTTCTAGTTCTGTTCTAGTTCTGTTCTAGTTCTGTTCTAGTTATGTCAGAGTTCTGTTATAGTGTTGCCTAGTCTATAGTCAAGTCTATAATATAGTCTATAGTGCAGTTTGTTGTCTATCCTAAAATCTATTTTATAGCCTAGACTATAGCAGTAAAGTCTTTAATCTAGCCTATAGAGTATATTTCCTAAATATTTTCCTTTTTCATTTCTTTATGAAAATCTCTTTCTATTGTCCTTGTTAACTTTTACAAATAACATTTCACTTCTGTCATTGACAGGCATTTAAATAAACACTAAACATTTCCACACCATTCCATTTTTCAATTAAAATGCTATAGCATTACATTTAATTATATTTTTATGGTTTTATTTAACAAACTAACCATTTAGTCTGCGATTCATTCATTCTGCTAACTTCTTAATATTTGACCTCTTTGTATACATTTAACTTTATTTGATTTCAGCATTTAGATTTTCTTTTATTTTCATCAGAATCATTCAAGTGCAAATAATAGAATTCCCCAAAATAAAATCAATTTCAAGTAAATACACACACATACACACACACCCAAACATAGAGTCACAGTTACAAACAAACGTTTTAATGATTACAAATAAATTAGTTCATTAATTTTTGCTCATTTGCTAGAAGCAATAAGTTTTGGTTGTACGACTGCTAATGGTATTATGTTACAACTGAAAGGAAGCAAATGCGAAATGTTGTGTAGAGGAAGAACTGACACAAAAGAGGAACAAATTCCCAAGACATTCAATTTTAGCAGCGACTAAATAATGACACAATTTTTTTTTGTCATTAAGAGACCACAATTAATGGTAAAATGTAAAGGGAAAGACAGAAGTGATATCAGTACAACTTGACTATTTGCCTTAAAAATCTCCAGTATTTTTCCACTTTAAGGAATATGTTATTTTCAATTTTGACGTATGAGTGATATTATTTCTATATTTCATATTATTAATATTAATCATACGTCTTTTGTAATAATTAAATTTTTAAATTGAAGAATTAGTCGAAGTATCATTATGTATTGTATTGATGGGAACGTATGAGTAATATTTTTTTTTAGATGTGAAAATAAATAATATTAAATTATTATAAATTTTTCATTTAAATAAAAATATGTACACTTTATCATCCATTTTTCCAGTTACTTTGTCATCTGTAAAACGACATTGTTTTGTCTATCATAAACCAAAAGAACTGACCTAAATTTTCGTATGCATATGTTGGTTATATGAATACACCTGAAATTGTTAACTGTTAACTGAAACTAAATTGGTTTTCTCTATTATGTATAGAGACTTGGTTTTGTAATTGTTTGGAAAAAAAGAACTGACTGAGTTTTTAAGGTCAGCAGGTCATGTCTATTGATTGTTGTCTATGTTATACATTTTCTCTTCTTCATATTCCCTCGAGAATGTGTTAACATGACATGAAATTGAAAATGTTTCATAATGTGACATAAAAAAAAATACAAAAGTTAAATTGCAGGGAAATTGAAAATAATTAGCAAATAAAATCTTAAAAAGTTTGAATTTTAAGATTATACACTTTAATTCTAATTTAGTTTAGATCTAGTTCAGTTCGATATCAGTTCTAATTCAAGTTCAGTTTTAGTTCTGTTTAAGTTCTGTTTTAGTTCTGTTCTAGTTTTGTACTTGTTCTGTTCCAGTTTTAGTTATGTTTTAGTTCTGTTTTAGTTCTGTTCTAGTTCTGTTCTAGTTCTGTTCTAGTTCTGTTCTAGTTCTGTTCTAGTTCTGTTCTAGTTCTGTTCTAGTACTGTTCTAGTTCTAGTTCTGTTCTAG
>NW_025810727.1:0-1156 GCF_022045245.1 Lucilia cuprina
TATGGTATATCATTTGTAGCATAATGTGTGTTTTTACAAATTGGTCAATTTGATAGATCGGTAGAATTATTGTTCTATGTTTAATAAACGCAGTAATCTGAGGTTGCGGTAAGGTTGCAATTAACTTTGACAGTCGTTTATGCACCATTTTAAAGCATTAAAATTGCCATTTGTCTTGGTATATAATTTATTGCATATTGTATTTTTAGAATATGGCCAATTGGATAGATCGGTAGAATTATTTTCGCAGGTTTAAAAACGCGGTAATTTGAAGTTCCAAAATAGGTTGTAAATAACTTTGACAGTTTTCATGCTATGACAGTCATTTATGCATCATTTTAAAGCATTGTGATTGCACTTTAATTTGGTATATCATTTGTGGCACAATGTGTTCGTCTAAAAAGTGGTCAATTTGAAGGATCGGTAGAATTGTTGTTCTATGTTTAAAAACGCTGTGATTTGAGGTTCCGATATGGTTGCAAATAACTTTGACAGTTTTCGTGCCAGGACAATCGTTTATGCGTTATTTTAAAGCATTACAGTTGCACATTGTTTTGGTGTACAATTTGTGGCATAATGAATTTTCACAAAAATTGGATAGATTGGTATATTTATTGGTACAAGTTTGGAAATACGGTTATTTAAGGCTCCGATATGGTTGCAAATATCTTTTATAGTTTTCATGTTATAGCAGTCGTTTATATATCTTTTTATTGCATTATAGTTGCCATTTGTTTTGGTATATAATTTGTTTCATAATATATTTTTAGAAAATGGCCAATTGGATAGATCTGTAGAATTATTTTCACAGCTTTAAAAACGCGGTATTTTAAGGTTCCGATATGACTGCAAATAACATTGACAGTTTAAACGCTATGACAGTCATTTAGGCATCATTTTAAAGCATAATGATTGCACTTTAATATGGTATATCATTTGTAGCATAATGTGTGTTTTTACAAATTGGTCAATTTGATAAATCGGTAGAATTATTGTTCTATGTTTAATAAACGCAGTAATCTGAGGTTCCGATATGGTTGCAATTAACCTTGGCAGTTTTCGTGCTAGGACAGTCGTTTATATATCTTTTTATTTCATTATAATTCCCATTTGTTTTGGTATATAATTTATTGCATAATGTATTTTTAGAAAATGG
>NW_025810728.1:0-1327 GCF_022045245.1 Lucilia cuprina
ATCTATCTATCTATCTATCTATCTATCTATCTATCTATCTATCTATCTATCTATCTATCTATCTATCTATCTATCTATCTATCTATCTATCTATTTATCTTTCTATTTCTTAATAAAATTTTTACAAATTAATTTCTACATTGTGATTTTATGGGTAAATCAGAAAGTCTTAATTACTGTCTATATATGTATGCATTTCTTAATCAATATATCGATTTTATTTAAGCTTTTAAGTTTATTAAAATATAGAAAATCTCTTGAGGTTTTCCTATTCCCTTTTGATAAATTTTTAATGTGTGTTTTCAACACAGTTGTTAGGGGGCTAAAAAAACGCATTAAACTCGCAATAATTCTTAAAAAAAGAACAACTAAAGATAATATTGAAGGTAAAAACACATCATATGAAATTTTTATTTTCGCACACCTGGTGTTTTTCCAAAAGGTCGCATTTAGCTTATCATTTAAACATATGTACATGATTATACATATTTTTTTTTAAACTACTTAATGTAGAGAACAGACCCTTTTTTAAGTTATTAACATTTAAATTATAAATTATTTTTTAAAAACAAAATATGACAAAAAATTATAGAAACTGTGTCAAATTATATAAAGAAAATATCTTGTTTTTTGCCTTAAAAGAACAGGTGTTACTTTGTTAATATAACAATATTGTGAAATGTCATAAAATGTCTATATTTCTATAGAAAAGTTATCAGTTATTTTTGGCATTTAATACTACATTATAACATGATAATCAATAAAGATTAACCATTTAAAAGTGGGCAAATTGAGCAAAATTTGATTTAAAAACGTGAATGAATTTGGGATTTTTGAAATAAACAAATTTCAGAAATTTATGGAAAATTAACCCTAAAATTAAAATCAATTTTAATATCTAGCAAACAAAATTTAAATTTTAAATAAAAATTGTGTTTTTTATCAAAAACTTTATAAAAAAAAAAATTTTAAATACTTTCATATTAAAATTGTAAATAAATATTGTTAAAATTTAATTTAACATTAAAATAACTCAACTTAAAACTTGTAAATTTCTAACAGACATATAAATCTGTAGTAATTTACTAATTTTTTTGTTGGAAATACTTTAAATTTTTTGAACAGCTGTTCTTTAATCTTTAAGTGTTTAACGACAATCTGGCAGCTTTATTTTTCGGCCTTTTTCTCCCTTCAAGCAAACATGATTAATAAAAGTATTTCTATCTATCTGTCTATCTATCTATCTATCTATCTATCTATCTATCTATCTATCTATCTATCTATCTATCTACCTATCTATCTATCTATCTATCTATCTATCTATCTA
>NW_025810729.1:0-1042 GCF_022045245.1 Lucilia cuprina
GGTCCCCTCCCGAAAATCACTTAAACTCGCATAACTCATTACTAAATTAAGATAATCATATAAAATTTGGTACAAGTATTGCTCTTATATACGGAAATATAACCATGGAAGTTTCTTTGGATCGGTCCATATTTGGTCATAGCTCCCATACAAGGTTCCCTCCCGAAAATCACTTAAACGCACATAATTCATTACTAAATTAAGATATCGGTATAAAATTTGGTACAGGTATTGCTCTTATATATAAAAATATTACAATGAAAGCTTTTTTGGATCGGTCCATATTTGGTCATAGCTCCCATACAAGGTCCCCTCCCGAAAATCACTTAAACGCACATAACTCATTACTAAATTAAGATATCGATGTAAAATTTGGTACAGGTATTGCTCTTATATATAGAAATATTACAATGAAAGCTTTTTTGGAATGGTCCATAATTGGTGATAGCTCACATACAAGGTCCATTCCGAAAATCAGGTCCCCTCCCGAAAATCATTACTCAATTAAGATATCGATATAAAGTTTGGTACAAGTATTGCTCTTATATACAGAAATATTACAAAGAAAGATTTTTCCGATCGGTTCAAATTTGGTCATAGCTCCCATACAAGGTCCCCTCCCGAAAATCTTTTAAACGCGCATAACTCATTACTAAGTTAAGTTATTGATATAAAATTTGGTAAAAGTATTCTTATATACAGAGAAATAACATTGTGAAATGTTTTTCCGGACGGTCCACAATTGATCATAGCTCCCATAAAAGGTCCCTTTTAGAAAAACACACATACAAGGTTCCCTTCCGAAAATCAGAAAAAACGCACATAACTCATAACCAAATGTTTATATCCATACATTTAGCAAAACATTGCTCTTATGTACATAAATTCACTATAAAATTGTTTTATGACCGGTCCATATTTCGTCTTAGCTCTCATACTAGGTCCAGAAAATCACTTAGATTCACAATATTTATTACCAAGTAGAATTCTGAAATATTGTCTTTATGTACATAATTGGTCATAGCTCACATACAAAGTCCTT
>NW_025810730.1:0-1080 GCF_022045245.1 Lucilia cuprina
TTTTTTTTTTTTTTTTTGATGCGCCGGAGGTGTGGAATCTTCAAAAGATGTATCCAACCCGTATTGGAAAACATGCACGACTCGCCTAGGCGTCTACGTACTAAACCACACCCCCTTACGTCCCCCGTCCCCGCGGAACTGCCAATTGGTATTACTTCGCGGGGGGGTTTGCCCATTATTGGGTACACTTCGTTTGTATTACAAAGAATTTGTCAGCACACTGTTGCGGGATGCTTTACGTGCTGTTTCAGCATCACGCAATGTTTTGTTTATATTGCTAATAAACGTATTCACTGCGTCCCATTGCTCTTGAGATTTCAACATTATGCTAATTAAGTTGTTCACTGTAATCTTTTCTCCTAGGCTAGATTCTAGAGCTGTTCTGTTTCTTAAGAATCGTGGACATGCAAATGCTACGTGTTCTGCAGTTTCATCATCTTCGGTGCATTCTGGGCACCTTGGGGAGTTGTCGTGGCCAAAGCGATGCAGATAGCTTCTATAGCCACCATGGCCCGTGAGAAATTGTGTTAAGTTATAATTTACTTCACCGTGTCTCCGATTTATCCAAATATTAATAGAAGGGATAAGTCTAAAGGTCCATCGGCCGTTAGGAGAATTTTCCCATCTTCTCTGCCAACTTTCAATACTTTTATCTCTCTCGATTTTACAAATTTCCTTTTTGGTAATCTCCGGATTTCCAAGTAGCGTTTTATATATATTTGATGCTTCCCTTACTGTAATATCTATGGGTACGATTCCTGCAACAACATTTGCTGCTTCCCCTGATATAGTCCGAAAGCCACTACATACTCTTAAGCAACTTCTCCTAAATAAGGACATCATACTTTTTCTTATAGATTTATTGGTCTCTTTCTCCCAGACTGGGGCTCCATATAGGAGTATTGAGTTAGTTACGCGGGATATTAGTATTCTACGGCTTTGTCGCGGTCCTCCGATGTTTGGCATCATTCTTGATAATGCGTTTGATACAATCGTCGCCTTTTTGCATGCATATTCCATGTGCTTTTTAAAGTTCAATCTGTCATCTATCATGACACCTAAGTATTTTATTGCTTCCGA
>NW_025810731.1:0-1968 GCF_022045245.1 Lucilia cuprina
TCTAGTTCAGTTCTAGTTCAGTTCTAGTTCAGTTCTAGTTCAGTTCTAGTTCAGTTCTAGTTCAGTTCTAGTTCAGTTCTAGTTCAGTTCCAGTTCAGTTCTAGTTTATTAGTATTTAAATTAACTTTTTAGTGAGAAATATTTCGCGGTCAATTGGATAATTGAAAACGGCTTCAAATTAAATTTATTTGAAGCGGCAACCTTATGTTTAAATCTTCTAATATGAATTGTTTATTAATCTGTAACAAATTTGAATTTCCATTTTTTTCTACTTGACTTCAATACTACACATCATCAATTTCTGACACATTGCACACTACACAAATTGCTTTTTATGATTTATTTGTTCAACGGCAAAAAAAAGGTCATTTGTTACATTTCAATTTAAAATAAAGAACGAAAAAAAATATTCTCGATTGCTTCCACACATTTATTATTTATTTAGTTAACATTTAATATTTTGTCAATAACTTGCTGCTACACTATGTTTTGTTTTTTATGTGTGTATTTAAAATTCTTGTATGTGAGTAACTACGTGACAAAAATCGCTAGAGGTTTAACAATTCATTGACATGTTCATACTTTGAAACCCCCCTTTAATGCTCTTATATAAAAGGACATGTTTGTTATTTAAAGTTTTTTATTCGAATCAGTTTTGCGGTCAATATGTATTCGTATTGATATGTTTTCAAGGATAACAAAGTGTGTGAAATGTAACAAACATCTAGAATCCTTTAATAAGGTCATTGAAAATATTTGGTTTGTTGTTAGTCATGGTTTTTATAATAAAACATGTATTTACATAGTAAACTTTCGTTGTTAAGTCTATATAAAAGTAAAATGACATTTTGTAAACATAAGTAAGTCTATCTTTGTATATAATATTTAAGAAAATATTGCAGATACATGTACATCCTTACAGAAAGCCTTTGTATATAAAATTACAAAGCATGACAAAAGTAGGACTTATTTTTTTGATATACGAAAATATTTGTGTTCAATAGATATATGTGTATGTACATTTGACTAAGAGGCTGCTTTGACAGTTTGTTTATATTTTTAGAAAATAGTTGAATTTTATCTTCTTTTATTAATTTTAAATTATTTCTCTTTAATTTTTTTTTTATTTTTTGATAGAACTCATCACCAGAAAGTACTTGGAGAACAATTTGTTACATACCTTTCAGGGTATTTCTCCTACCACAAAAACAAATCCCAATTCACTCGTTGCTAATGTTATACTTTGTACTACTATTTTAGCCAAAAACCATAAATTTATCTCAAAGAACCCATCATTAATTAAGGTCTTAAGAATTTTTATATAAATTTATTTGACATTTAACCATAATCATAAAATACTTTGTACTTACAAGTTATATTTTTCATTTTCTCATAGACTTACTTCTCATTATTCGATTCCGGTACTCATCATCACGTCTCATGGCAATATTATCAATACCATTTGATGCCATTGTGTGCTGTTCCACTGGTGAAATGTCCTTGTAACAAAAAAAACGAACCACAACAATAAAAGGTATTTTAATACTTAAACAATAAATAAATTGTCAAAGTAGGAAACAAGGAAAAAAGTTCAATAAAATAAAAAAATGAAACAAACAATTTATAAATTCATTAATCTTTGTAATCAATAAGTGTTAAAGGCAACATACACACACATTCGCTAACAGCCACACATTATCGAACGTGCACACTCTGAATACTCTTTATCCTTTACAGAAGACCAAACATACACAGCGAGTGCAAAAAGTGACCTGAACAGAACAAGAACTTGAACAGAACTAGAATAAAACTAGAACAGAACTAGAACAGAACAGAACTAGAACTAGAACAGAACTAAGGCAGAACTAGAACAGAACTAGAACCAGAACAGAACTAGAACAGAACTAGAACAGAACTAGAACAGAACTAGAACAGAACTAGAACAGAACTAGAACAGAACTAGAACAG
>NW_025810731.1:2146-2449 GCF_022045245.1 Lucilia cuprina
AGAACAGAACTAGAACAGAACTAGAACAGAACTAGAACAGAACTAGAACAGAACTAGAACAGAACTAGAACAGAACTAGAACAGAACTAGAACAGAACTAGAGCTGAATTAGAACTGAACTAGAACTGAACTAGAACTAGAACTGAACTAGAACTGAACTAGAACTGAATTAGAACTGAACTATAACTGAACTATAACTGAACTAGAACTGAACTAGAACAGAACTAGAACAGAACAGAACAGAACTAGAACAGAACTAGAACAGAACAGAACTAGAACAGAACTAGAACAGAACTAGAACAG
>NW_025810732.1:0-1829 GCF_022045245.1 Lucilia cuprina
CCCCCATATAAGGTCCCCTTCAAAAAATGACTTTAACGCTCATTACTGGCTTAAAAAAACGAATATAGCGATGAAATTCATTAATGAATATATACTCAAAACAAAAGGGAAAATTATTTTATTTTAACAAAAAATGCAAATCATATTTATACCCTACACCACTTAAGTGGGGAGGGTATATTGGGTTTGTGCTGATGTTTGTAACATACAAAAATATTCGTCCTATACCCACCTTAAAGTATACCAATTGACTTAGAATTATTTTCTGAGTCGATTAAGCTATGTCCGTCCGTCTGGCTGGCTGTCCATGTAAACCTTGTGCGCAAGGTGCAGGCCACAATTTTCAAGATAATAGGATGAAATTTGGCACACACGCTTCTCTTGGCCCAAGGACGAATGGTTAAAAGGAAGGAAAAGGAAAATGGTTAAAATCGGTCCATTATTTCGACTAGCCCCCATACAACCGTACCCCCAAATTAGGCCTTTTGGCTTATAATTAATGGTTAAAATCGGTCCATTATTTCGACTAGCCCCCATACAACCGTACCCCCCAAATATGGACTTTTGGCTTATAATTAATTTAAATGATCCATTATGTTAACAAAAGTCGACAAAACTTAGTATTATAGAACTTTAAATGACACTACCGATTTTTGTAATGATCGGGCTTCATTTGACCCTATCCCCCATACAAACTCCCCTTCAGAAAATGACTTAAAGGTCAAAATTCACTTACAAACACTAATAACACTTTTAAATTCTACATAAATAATATTGAAGAAGACTTAACTCCCCCTACCAACATTTTTAAGGATAGGGCCATATTTTGCCCTACTCCTCTTTAAGCCCTCTTAAAAAAATCTCTTTTTTTGCCAAAAAAAAAGTAAAAATATTCCGAATTATATTATAGAAATTACAAACGGAATGACAAACTTATATATACTCTTCTCACGAAGGTGAAGGGTATAAAAAGTGTTTCAATTCCCACCAACTAACACGTAAGTAGAAATAAAATTCTCGATTTTATTTGTGTGCACTGTTCAATTCTGTTATTGAACAACTTTGTTAATTTCTTAACAAAGTAAAAACAAAAGCAACAAATCCCCAAAATAAGAGTTGGAATTTGTTTAAAAAAACTAACTATTTAGCAGTAAAATTACTATGTATTTTCTACAAAATTTAATATTTTCTTTAATAAATTTTCTTCTTTTATTTGACGATTTTTGAAAATAAATCATGGAAATAATTATATCGATTTTATTTTTACAACCAATGTTGTGTTCTTAAGTGTTTCTAATAAGTTTTCAGCAACAGTTATAGTTGAACTAGTGTTCAATGAAACGTATGAATTCTAGAAGTCGTAGAAAATCTTAAAAACAGTAATGTCTTTGTATAGAAAAGCATTTCACATAAACAGGAATAATTTATAGTATTTGATAAAATCTATGCGTACAGGAAGCTGTGGACCATTAGTATTAACACTGTGTACTCAGATTTTCATAATCAGCTCTTATGTTCTTGTAAAAAGACTTTAAAGTTTAAAAGACATCCAATTTCAAAAGATGGAATTCCAAATTTATATTAAAAAGTTGGTATTAATATAAAATGGAGCTGAGTTCCTCTGCTTCGAAGTAATATAATTTATTTCAAATCATCAAAAAGGAATTGGAAATCATAGAGAAAAAACAAAAAAGTAGTTAAAAGTTTTTAAATCGAATTTCTTTTTCTTTTTATACCCACCATCAAAAAAGATGGGGGTATATTGATTTTGTCATTCCGTGTGTAACACATCGAAATATTGCTCTAAGACCCCATAAAGTATATATATT
>NW_025810733.1:0-1955 GCF_022045245.1 Lucilia cuprina
GTTTGTTAGTTTGTTAGTTTGTTAGTTTGTTAGTTTGTTAGTTTGTTAGTTTGTTAGTTTGTTAGTTTGTTAGTTTGTTAGTTTGTTAGTTTGTTTGTTAGTTAGTTTATTAGTTAGTTAGTTAGTTAGTTAGTTAGTTAGTTAGTTGGTTAGTTAGTTAGTTAGTTAGTTAGTTAGTTAGTTTGTTAGTTTGTTAGTTTGTTAGTTTGTTAGTTTGTTAGTTAGTTAGTTAGTTAGTTAGTTAGTTAGTTAGTTAGTTAGTTAGTTAGTTAGTTAGTTAGTTAGTTAGTTAGTTAGTTAGTTAGTTAGTTAGTTAGTTAGTTAGTTAGTTAGTTAGTTAGTTAGTTAGTTAGTTAGTTAGTTAGTTAGTTAGTTAGTTAGTTAGTTAGTTAGTTAGTTAGTTAGTTAGTTAGTTAGTTAGTTAGTTAGTTAGTTAGTTAGTTAGTTAGTTAGTTAGTTAGTTAGTTAGTTAGTTAGTTAGTTAGCTAGTTAGCTAGTTAGCTAGTTAGCAAGTTAGCTAGTTAGCTAGTTAGCTAGTTAGCTAGTTAGCTAGTTAGCTAGTTAGCTAGTTAGCTAGTTAGCTAGTTAACTAGTTAGCTAGTTAGCTAGTTAGCTAGTTAGCTATTTAGTTAGTTAGTTTCCGTCCGTTCGTTTCCTTTTCCGTCCGGCCTCTTATGCGGTTGATGGTTGGTGAAACGTGTCCCAACAATGATTGAGGCAACAGTAGTAAATTGCTTGCTGTTGTTGTGACTCTGTATGTATTGCATTGAGTTGATTTGTTTGGTTTGTTCATTTCCCACCTTTACACCCTCTTACATTTTTATGTTTCATGTATTTTTTTCTCCATTTTTCACTTTATGCATATTTAAAAATGGCAGCTGATGTGATTTTTCTAACTTTTTTCTTTTCCCTCTTTATTTATTTATTCAATTTGCATACAATTTCCCTCGTTGTTAGTTATTAAAAAAATATTTTTCCCCGACTTGTGGTTGCTATTGTTGTAATGGGGTTCTTACCTGAGCAAAATTTGTATTTTTATATTTTTGATGTTATTTTTATTTTCTAGCTATAACTTAGTTTTTCGTTTGAATTCATTTAGATATATTGAATTTTGAATTATGCTTAATATAAGTACAAATAGTCTATCATTTTTTATTTATATAAGATAAAAAAATATTTAAAAAAATCATAAAAATAATTGTTGTAAATGATGATGTTGTTTTTGAATTTAATACAGGAAAATACACCAATAGAAATTTAATGATATAACAATTTAATAATTCTTTCGTCTTGAAGCCATTAACTTATTACCGAAAAATTCTACCACCTTCAAGTAATCTAAACCTAAAATAACAAATATTGTATAATAATCTGCACCTTAAATAACAAATTAAACAATAATATTCATTCATTAAATAAAGTGTTACATTTTTCGCTAAAAATCCTATTATTTACTTGTTTCCCTTAATATTGCTTAATTAAAATTACAAATTCTAAAATAAATATTTGAATTGATTATAATTGCTAAAAATTTTAAAGCAACATGTCAAATGATTATTATTTAAGCCTGAAAAAAAACATATTATTCAGCATTACACTATAAATATTTAAATAAGCTTTCAATTTTAATTAATTTGTTGCTGTTGTTTTAATTAAAATCCTAATTCATCACATTTTGTTTAAAAATGTGGGAAACACTTTACATTTGCCACATAAATAGGGAAATTAAGTGGAATTCCATTGAATATTGAAAGTTGATGATATATTTAATATGTAATTTTATATATGAGTAGTTATGTTCTAGATCTGTTTCTGTTCTGTTCTAGTTCAGTTCTAGTTCAGTTCTCGTTCTGTTCTAGTTCTGTTCTAGTTCTGTTCTAGTTCTGTTCTAGTTCTGTTCAAGTTCTGTTCAAGTTCTGTTCTAGTTCTGTTCTAGTTCTGTTCTAGTTCTGTTC
>NW_025810734.1:0-2128 GCF_022045245.1 Lucilia cuprina
ACTAGAACTAAACTAGAACTAAACTAGAACTAAACTAGAACTAAACTAGAACTAAACTAGAACTAAACTAGAACTAAACTAGAACTAAACTAGAACTGAACTAAAACTGAGGTGGAACTGAATTGGAACTAGAACTGAACTAGAACTGAACTAGAACTGAACTAGAACTGAACTAGAACTGAACTAGAACTGAACTAGAACTGAACTAGAACTGAACTAGAACTGAACTAGAACTGAACTAGAACTGAACTAGAACTGAACTAGAACTGAACTAGAACTGAACTAGAACTGAACTAGAACTGAACTAGAACTGAACTAGAACTGAACTAAAACTGAACTAGAACTGAATTAGAACTGAACTAGAGCTAGAACTTAGTAAAAACTGAAGTAAAACTAAATTGAAACTGAAAACCAAAATTATAAATAGAACTCATTCAAAGTCCTGCATCTAAGTTCATTTTTAAATGAACAAAACATTTTATATTACTATCCTTGTTCTTGTAGCAGTAAAATATAACAAAAACTTACTTCAAAATAAAAAATAAAGTATTAAAAGCAACAAAAAAATCGCTTATACAATTATTATTTTCGTGGCAGTTATTGATGGAAACAAACACCCTTTGGCTTTGTGTTTAGTTCAAGGAAGATTTAAACTTTTACTGGCTTTATATTCCCTTCAAAACAGCTAGCCAGCCAGTCATTCCGCCAGTCCATGATGGTGTTATTTAGTTTGGTGTTATTAACTTTACCACGAGCTCTCCGCGACCCAAGACAACAGCAAAAAACACGCCTATTCACGTTTTATTTATGCCGTTTTGCTACAAAATGAAAGAAACAAAAAAAAAAAACAGAACGAAAAATACTACTAAATGCAGAATTATTTTCATCCTCTATTTATTGTGGTTTTTGGCCAATTCCTGTCTGGGTATTCAGACATTTTTTGTAAAAATTACTTTATTTTTTCGTTAAAAGAGAACAACAATTCAGCCTCAAAACCTTTTTAGAAATAAAGAAATAAAAATGAAAAATACAAACAAATATCACCTGGATAATATCTTAACTTTAGTTGGCATTAAATTGAAATTAACAAAAAAAACTATAAAAAATTTCATAATACATAACAATATGTTCTTCTTATAGTTCTTGAGACATGTAATTATTAAGGGAATATGTTCAATATTCTCCAAAGATTTTTTTATCTTGCAAGTTTGTAACACTTACGCTAAAAGGACGATTATGTATGAGAATTAATATTAAAAATTTTAATAGCCTAAATTTTGATATTTTTTATAAACTCTAACTAATTAAGGTTACATATTTCACTATTTTATAACTTTAACGATTTAAATAAGATTTTTAAATGGCGTGATTAAAACCACTTTATGAGGAAAGTAAATTAATCTTAAACTTTGTGTTAGTATTTGGTAAAAAAAATTTAAAGCAAAACACCTTTGTTTTTTTTAATATTATTTCACAGTTTAGAATTGTTTGGTGTGGCAACTAATGCCTAAATTATCGCGTTGCCAACATCTAGATATAATAGTTATTTCACGAGTGTGTATGGTAATGTGCAGCACAATTCCGTGAATTTTCAGTTTCAGTTTTGTTCGTTATAAAGAAATGAATTATTTTGTTGCTTTATTATGGTGCCACAAAACAAAATGTTGCAATACATTAGTTAGTGATTATGATGAGTTCTGTGATTGTGTGTTTTCATTTATTGGTCATTTATGAGGATATTAATGCTGTTGTAGTATTAAGTCGGTTGGTGCATGTGGCATTATAATGTTAGTTCATAAATGAAAATATTGTTGGTAATAAAATTGAAATCTCCTTTTTCATGCGATTGAGAAAGGAAATGAGCAAAACGTAGATTAACATGCAAGTTATGATGGTGGTTTTGAACAAAAACAATAACAAAATTAACAAAAATGTGTTCGTTTTCTAATTAGAATGTTCTCAAATTTAATGTTGTTTTTGTTTCTTCAGTTAATTCTGTTCTGGTTCTGGTTCTGTTCTGGTTCTGCTCTAGTTCAGTTCTAGTTCAGTTCTAGTTCAGTTCTAGTTCAGTTCTAGTTCAGTTCTAGTTCAGTTCTAGTTCAGTTCTAGTTCAGTTCTAGTTCAGTTC
>NW_025810735.1:0-1412 GCF_022045245.1 Lucilia cuprina
TCTATAGTCTAGTCTATAGTCTAGTCTATAGTCTAGTCTATAGTCTAGTCTATAGTCTAGTCTATAGTCTAGTCTATTGTCTAGTCTAGTCTATAGTCTAGTCTATTGTCTAGTCTATATTCCAGTCTATAGTCTGGACTATAGTATAGTCTACATATAGTCTTTAAATAGCATTAATATAAAAAAGTTTAACTAAAATCAACAATAATTTTCTGACTGATTTTATAATTTATAAAAGTTTTCTTAATATTAATGCCTTTTTTATCTTTTTTGTAGCATTACCTTCCAGTTATGCTACACTGCCAATTTAAACCTCAATGCAATGTGAACTTTTCTTCACCTTCTCCTGCCACTTTATATTTCTGCATGTTATTTCCGCTTGGTCAATTAGATAGTTTAGCTATGGTAAAATATTTCTCTTAATTTTTCAACTTCTTAGCCAACACCACCACCATCACCTTTAACAACCAACTAACCAAATATACGACCTTTAAAAAAATAGTCGTAATTTTTTTTCGTTCAATTAAATGAAACAACAAGCAGGGAAAAAGCGTAGAAAATAATTATAAAAAAAACTAACCTAAAACAAGGTAAAATACTATAAAGTTTTTGTAACCTTCTTGTTTTAGAGTTTTTTTCTTGCTCTTCTCTCCCGCTGTAGTGGAAAAACGGCATTAATATGAAATTGTATTTTAATTACGTTTTAATTACAAAGTCAATGCAATCCGTTTCAAACTTCATTACGTTTCATTGGTTTTGGCAAATAATAATTAATTGATGAGAAGAACTAAAGTAAAACTTTTCAATTTAATTATAATTTTTGTAATAAGTTCAGCTTATATGTATGAATGTTAGTTTATACAATCAGATGAACAATGTTTTGTTGAATTTAGATTTTTAATGTAAAATAGAAAAACAGTTTTAACAAATTTAAATTACTAGTTGTACCCTTCACTTTAGTAGAAAGGGTATGTCTTTTCATTTGTAATTTCTAAACAAAAATACATATTCTGGACCCTTATAGATACCAGATTAGATTAAAGTATGTCCGACAGTGTGTCATTTGAAATCAATTGTCGGAAGACTCCATATATCTTCAAAAATTGTGTATAATTCTGTCAGACATTCGGAAGAATGTTTCCCATTTAAAATGAGCAGAAAACCTAAACAACCTCTGAAAATTTCGTCCAGCAAAGAAACATACAATAAACGCTCATTAGTTTCATGTGTGTTTTATTTCGTTAATCGTGTGATGTTGTTGAGGCAATGGCAAATATTTAGCACTTATATGTTGTACATTTAGTTAGAACTAGTTCAGTTCTAGTTCAGTTCTAGTTCAGTTCTAGTTCAGTTCTAGTTCAGTTCTAGTTCAGTTCTAGTTCAGTTCTAGTTCAGTTCTAGTTCAGTTCTAG
>NW_025810736.1:0-1871 GCF_022045245.1 Lucilia cuprina
TATCTATCTATCTATCTATCTATCTATCTATCTATCTATCTATATATCTATCTATCTATCTATCTATCTATTTATGCTAGCAGTCTTAACAACAACAGTGTAGAGTACAAATTAATGATTTTCACACATGAGACTGCCATGCTGCATAATGGTTTGACACTTCATGTCTTTCTGTCTGTCATTTATAACATTTTATTGCTTGTCTTGTTCCCGAAATTAATAGACCACTGAGCAATCGCAAATGTAACCTTAATAACATCGAAACCTGAGGAACAGAGTTGACGATGAGCAACAGATGATAAATGATTTTAATCCTAGTGGAAACGACTATCAACAACATTTGAGGCAAATTTATTCAAGTTCAATAGAAAGAAATGTCATACAAATTGCTTATTGCTCTTTCCATTTTGTTATGTTGTTATATATGATATGGAAACAAAATGGCTAACATATACGTTCTAATCCTTTTTTAATTCACTTAACGTAAATACAATTAAAAAAGTTTTTTTTCGAAAATTCAATACAAATTAATAGTTTAATGCTTCCAAAAGTAAAAAAAAAACTAATTAAATTTTAACATGTTTAAAGGAATTAAATTAAATTATAAAAAGTTTTTAATCTAAAATTAAAAATGTTTTAAAAATTTGCTTTCAAAATTTTAGAATATTTAATTGAAACTTTTTAAAGTGAAATAATCTTTATAATTCAAATTATATCATTACAATTATTTTAATTTGGCCTCATTTTTTTATTTAAACGTTCATATTTATGCACAGTTAGTTAAATATTTTAGATTTCTTCTACATATTTATAAAAAAATTTTATTTGTTTGCTCTAGTACATAAACAAATATGGCGGCGTCATCTTAAAAACATATTAAAAACATAATATGTTTTTCGCCCGAGATTTATTTGATGTTTTTTCGGTTTTATTTTCTCAATTTATGTCTCTCTTTTATTTACTTTTTATTTTTATAATGTTTATTTATATTTTTTTTATTATAATATTAAAAAAAGTTTTAAGAATTTATGAATATTTTTCTCTAAACATTTTAATATTTGCGTATTTATTTTTAAATTGTTGTTGTTTTTAACATATTTATGCGAAAAACTGAAAAATTATTTATACATTTATGGGTATATGTGAAATTTTGAACAGATATTGAGATTTCTATTTATTTTTTGAAATTTGTAGATTTTAAATATATATTTACTTTATATTAGTTAGTTAAAGCTTATGAAGCGTTTAAGAAAGTGTTAATTTTTTAATAAATATTTTTGAAGAAGTGGGTAAAATGCGTAAATAAAGAAATGAGAACTTTATTTGCTAAATCGTAAACTTTTGTCATTTTTCTTTTTATCACTGAACTAGAACTGAACTAGAACTGAACTGGAACTGAACTAGAACTGAACTAGAACTGAACTAGAACTGAACTAGAACTGAACTAGAACTGAACTAGAACTGAACTAGAACTGAACTAGAACTGAACTAGAACTGAACTAGAACTGAACTAGAACTGAACTAGAACTGAACTAGAACTGAACTAGAACTGAACTAGAACTGAACTAGAACTGAACTAGAACTGAACTAGAACTGAACTAGAACTGAACTAGAACTGAACTAGAACTGAACTAGAACTGAACTAGAACTGATCTAAAACCGAACTAGAACTAAACTAGAACTGAACTAGAATTGAAATAGAATTGAAATAGAACTGAACTAGAACTGAACTAGAATTGAACTAGAACTGAACTAGAACTGATCTAGAACCGAACGAGAACTGAACTAGAACTGAACTAGAACTGAACTAGAACTGAACTAGAACTGAACTAGAACTGAACTAGAACTGAACTAGAACTGAACTAGAACTG
>NW_025810737.1:0-2825 GCF_022045245.1 Lucilia cuprina
GTCCTTCTCAAGGGCACTTGAATTCCAAGAACCTGTAGGGAAAGGAAACATTAGTTTTTATATTATTTAAAGTAATAATAAAATTTTCTAAAAGAATTATATGTGTGAATTGCTTTTTAAAATTTCTGTTAGGATTTTCTTTTAGAAAGTTTTATTTTCAAACAACCCTAGGGTTGAATTAGTAGCTTGTTTTTTTTGGTGTTAGGTGAAAAGGTCAAGGGGCACTTCTCGCCAAAGAATTTTGGTGGTTTTGGTCCTTGTAAAATTCACCTATCTTTATCAGAAGACTTACCTGAGTCATTAAGGTCCAGGTCTTCTATTTCCGTTTTCCCAAGGTTTGGACGGATAATCTGTAAAAGGGAGCATTAGTAATTTAATAAATTTATTGTTGAATGTAATTACAAGGGGTATTTCCCGCCAAAGTCTCTAGAGTTTACTCTATGGGCTTTGGTGGACTTAGTCCTTGTATTACAATGAATAGGATGTAATACTATAATTGATATAATTTTTTTTTTAAACTTCCGACTCCTAAACGGAAGCAAAGGCCTTTTGGAAGTTTAAGGTCCTTTTGAATTTTAATATGAAAATATAATAAATTAAAATAGAATTAGTAAAATTATAAGAAAAAGGGAAACATAAAAGAAAATTATAAAAAGAATTAAATAAAAATCTGAAAAATAAATATAATAAGTTTATATTAAAAGAAAGAACATAAGAACATTTATAAGTAAAAATCTAAAAATAAATAAATTTAATAAATTTGTTGAAAAAAAAGAAAAACATATAAAAACATTTGTATATAAAAAAAAAATAAAAAAAAAATAAAAATAAAAAAAAAAGAATTTTTTTTTTAAGAAAATTAAAGAAAAAAAGAAAACTGAATTAATCTTTCATTTGTAAATATTTTCAAAATTTTTCATCAATTTTTTTTTTGAATTTTAGTTTTTTTCACTGTCACTAAGATTTCACTGAAACTTTTATCTGCCACTGTGTTTTCCAAAAGTTAGTTTCATTTTTCAAATCCACACTATATTTCATTTCACCACACACTAGGAATTGTCCACTTAACACCATAGAATAATTTTTTTATTTTGTCACACCACATTTGTTACACACTGTATTAATTTTTTTATTTTTCACCGGCTTAATTTTTTTAGTCACCTCAGTTTTCAGCATCACTTTATTTTATTTACTTTAATTTTTTTTAATACCGAACACTTTTGCTAGTCACTGTAATTTCCATTTAATTTTTTTCGTTTGGCACCGTAAATTTTTCATTTGCACAATAATTTATTTTTATTCTCACTTTATTTTTATTTTCACTTTATAATTTTTTTATACCACTTTTGTTTCACACTGTAAAATTCCACTTTTGATTTTTATATACAGCCTTAATAGCAGTAGTTTAAATTTATTTTTGTTAATAGTATACTTTTTAATTTTTTTTACACGGTAATTTTCGTCACAACATTTTTGGTCCGCACTGTAATTTCTTGAAAATTTCTTATATTTAATTTTTTATCGACCGGCAAGATATTTTTTTCACTTTAATTTATAAATTTTTTTTTACATTCTGATTGTCCGTCCGAGCACTTTTGGCACTCACTGTATTTTCTAATTTTAATTTTTTTTATCCCTAACAACTCTTTACTTTCACTGTAAAAAACTTTCATTTTAATTAATTTTTTTTGTACACACACTTTTTACACTCACTGTAATTTCCAAAATTCCTAATAGCACTTTTATCTTAATCAATACATTTATTTAAAATCTACACACTTAAAATTTATTTTCACTTACCTTATTGTTGTCCAACATGGAAAATTACTCCACACACGCAATTGATAACGGCAGCCACATTCCTGAAAGAAAAAACAAACAAAAAAAATGCATTACAATTTTGACCTTCAATGAAATAAATTTTTACTTACCATAATTCCACCAAAATCTCCAGCATCCTCCGTCTTTTTCTGAAAAGAAAATATAAAAAAAAATTAAATTAATATTTTGCTATAAATTTTTATTAGAATTTTTAAATAAAAATAAATATATTCAAAAATAAAAATTTCATTAACAAATACTTACCCTTATTGACCACCGCCATTGGGAAATATTAATGAATGCGTATTTGTGGCATTCTCTCTCCTCCCCTTCCAATTCAGTCAAACAGCTGGTAGTAAATGCAGAGTCCGTCGGCGCGTAAGCAATTTGTGACGGCGACACAGAGTCGCACTTTTGTTCATGACTGAGTAAGGGTTGCCATAGCGATTTTTTTTGTTGGGTATAGAAAAATACCCACGATCCAAAAAAATGAAAAGAAAAGAGAAGAAAAATTTTTTTTTAAATTAGGGAGGTTCATATTTTCAGGGCGCAAATTTTTCCACCCCATTCTGTATCCATAAATGGATTACAGAATGGTACGGTTTGTCGTGTGCACCCTGTAGTAGGGCAAAAATTAAAGAAAATAAAAGAAGAAGAGTAAATGGAAAGTTGGCAACGCGGTGATAAACAATTTGACACCTGGAATAACATAAGCAAAAACAAAACTAGGCTAGAAAAAGAAAAACTATAAGACTAATAGCTGAAATGAAATTAAATTAAAGGGAACCATTTTGCTTACCGAGGTTTCTCGGTCCCTAATGGCCAAAATGTCGGTCTTTTTCTTATTTCTTTTGGCTAATGAAGAAGGTGGAGCCCGTGGCCATCGACTTCGTGATAAAAAAAACTGTTTGTTTTATGGTTAAACGATTTAAATTTTATTGAAAAAAAGAACAATTGAACGCATTTGTTAAAACTAAAAGCGTAAAACTAAATTAAAGTATATT
>NW_025810738.1:0-2168 GCF_022045245.1 Lucilia cuprina
GACTATAGACTAGACTATAGACTAGACTATAGACTAGACTATAGACTAGACTATAGACTAGACTATAGACTAGACTATAGACTAGACTATAGACTAGTCTAGTCTAGTGTATAGTCTAGTCTGTAGTCTGGCCTATAGTCCAGTCTATAGTGTAGTCTATAGTCTAGTCTATAGTTTAGTCTATTGTCTAGTCTATAGTCCAGTCTATAGTTTAGTCTATTGTCTAGTTTATAGTCTAGACTATAGTTTAGTCTATAGTCTAGTCTATAGTCTAGTATATAGTCTACTCTATAGTCTAGTCTTCTTTCTTTTTCTTAGATCCAGTATGAATTTGAGTTTAAATCAGGATAAACATTTTCTAAATAAATCCACCTTTAGATCGCTTTGTCACAAAAGAGTTTAAAATTCTGTTTTTTTGTACTTGAATCAAGTAATTTGTGCTTGTTTTAAGAACAGCTGAGACCGCTGAGTATTGTTTTTAGTATGGATTACTCAACTTTTGAGTGTAGAGTTATTTGGCGTGTGTTTCAAATCACTTGTGTATCGCTATATAATACTTTTCTCAGTTATTTATTGTATTCTTTTACAATCCTTCCATTACAACTTCACTGCTGTAGAGTATTTATTCCTTTGTTGCCTCTGACTAATGTTAATAATTATAGTCTTTTTTGCTTCTTTTTCAAACAGTTTTTATTGTTTATTGTTTAATGTATTTTGTGTTTTTCTTTTCTATTCCTCAGACATTGTAATTATTTATACGACTCACTACAACGTTTTCAACATAATGTTCGATTACAATGTTTTTCTGTAAATTAATTGGATTTTTTCTCAACACAAGTTTTAGTTTTTTTCCCCCCTTTTAACTATTGGCTAATGGATTTTCATTAGGTGTTTTATTATTACCTTTTATGAGCTTAAAACAAAGTAATGGCAACTAAAATGAGTTTGAAAGGTTTTCTTTGATAAATGACTAATAGTTTTTCACATCTACATATAACTATAAGTTTCACTTAAAGAGTTTAAAATTTTATAACCTTTAATACACAATTTTACTACACATTACTTTTAAAGTCCTCCTAAACATCTTACCTTTTCTATTTTTATTGCCTTAACTAAACTAAATCCAAACAAATGAAAAAGATTTTTATCCAACAAATGTTTATTTTAACAGTTTCACACTAAAATCCCTCTAAAGAACAAACTATGATGAACGCAAAAAAAAAACTATGAAAACTAAAAAAATTACATAAAATTTAATAATAAAAAATTAGCTCATTTATAAACAGCTTCCTGCTAGCTTAATCGCAAAACACAAAAAACAAACACACACACATACAAACGACCATAAAAAATGAACATTTTATCATTCATTTTTATAGTGTTACTCCTGTGACAGGATGGGAAAAATGTAGACGCATTTCAAAACCAAATCCTGTGATTATTTTAACAAATGCTGCTTTACTGGTTTTGGTCCACAGTTTTAAATGGTCTTAAGCTTAAAGCAAAAATAGCTTTAGCAGCATCCTTATTAAGCAGCAACAACCAGCAAAACAATTGTTTAAGTTGTGCAAAGAGGTTTGTGCAGAAGTAGTGGACAAGCAGCAGTTGTCTGATGTTTGGTTAAAAAAGATAAATATTTGTAACATTCATTTGCATAAGCTAAATAAATTTATAACTATTTATCAACACAAACATACAAATATATATTTAAATAATTATATTCTAAAAAAAAACACAAAAACATACATACAATATAGAAGAAACTACCCAATAGTTCTTATAGTCAGTTAAGTCTATAATCTAGTCTATAGTGTAGTCTACAGTCTAGTCTAGTCTAAAATATAGGCTATAGTTAGTCTCGTCTGAATCCTAGTCTATAGTAAAGTCAATAGTCTAGTCTATAGTCTAGTCTCTAGTCTAGTATATAGCCTAGTGTATAATCTAGTCTATAGTCTAGTCTATAGTCAAGTCTATAGTCTAGTATATAGCCTAGTGTATAATCTAGTCTATAGTCTAGTCTATAGTCAAGTCTATAGTCTAGTCTATAGTCTAGTCTATAATCTAGTCCATAGTCTAGTCTATAATCTAGTCTATAGTCTAGTCTATAGTCTAGTCTATAGTCTAGTCTATAGTCTAGTCTATAGTCTAGTCTATAGTCTAGTCTATAG
>NW_025810739.1:0-2589 GCF_022045245.1 Lucilia cuprina
ATAGATAGATAGATAGATAGATAGATAGATAGATAGATAGATAGATAGATAGATAGATAGATAGATAGATAGATAGATAGATAGATAGATAGATAGATAGATATAGCTCACTTAGAGTACTATATATTCATTTTAGATGTAGGGTGTACAATAGTACAAAAGTACCTTTAGCATGATGTATACAATACAAAAACAAAACTAAAAATATTAAAGGCAAATTCTTATAAATTGGCACAAAGTAAAAAAGGAAAACGTATTTACCTATAGAGATATAAAAATATTATATACATAGTAGTACTTCATTCACATTATTTTAACAGTTGTAATGTTTTTGCCATAATTAATTTATGGCAATTAATTGCCTCCGCCAACGGCAACAAAAGCAGCAGTTCTTTTATTATAATTATATTTATAGGTCTGCTATAAGTAGTACTAGTAGTTAAAGCAGGTGCTTATTTAAGGCAAAATTTTAGAAAGGATTTTTAAGAAAATAGGTAAGAACTAAATATTCGACAGTGCTGAATCTTAATTACACTTCAACATAGTTGAAAACAGTTTTAAAAAGGAAATATACCAGAAATTCCGTTAAAAAATGATTTGAATTAAATAAATTGTTTGTTTAACTTAGAAGATTTAAAAGTTACCACTAGTTCGTTAGACTAATCACTATTTCGTTTACTAGTTTGAAAGAAAGTCGATATGATAGTGCAGCTATTAGTCATGATGTTTTCAAATATTTTTAATCACATTTTTTATCAGCTAATTAGTTGTTTCAATGTTAACATACCCAACTAAAACTTACATTATCGAGTAAGATGTTAAATTGATAAAATTTACATATACAGTAGCATTTTATGTGCTTATTTTAATACAGTGATAATATTGAAGGCAAATGCTTATCACGTCCGCTTATAAGTAGGGAGTAAGATAAGTACTTACTATGATTGCCTGTAAATAGGGTGTTAAATAAAAATGTTTTGGTATTCAGAGGATATGTCCACTCTACATTAAAACAAAAAATTAGAAAAAAATGTCAAGTTACTTACCTATAAAGTTATTTGTAAGTCATTACTAGACTACTTCTAAGTAATGCAGACAGTATGTAGTAGTCATTGAAAATTAAAAGACATTACAATATTTTTGCTGGTTACATACATACTCTATGAACTTGTAGCCATATTTAACTACTTCCGGTGCAATACACATACATATACACAAATTTATAAGAATCAGTTACAGAACTACGACAAAAAGAAAACAAAAGCCATTAATTGACAACAGTTGACCCCTAAAATAAAATTTAAAAAAGAAATAATTATTTGAATTACAGCCAAAAAAATGACAACGCATTGTTAGACATTTTCAAAATGGTTTGCTTTGTCATTTGAAAACAATTTATATTTTTAAATTTATTTAATTAACTAAAAAAGAAAACAAAAACAACAAAATAACATAAATTTAATTAAAACATGGTCAAATAAATATACCAACATATTTCAAACAAATACATAAATATTTTGCAATGAACTTGAAAAAAACTAAAATATTTGCAATTAAGCTATTCACAATGGATATTGTAATATTGTAGTGTTGTATGTTATGCTATGTATACACGGTTGTTAGGTCGTACAACGTTGGTAGTAAATTGCGCAAAAAATGTCTAAGATTCGTCTGAACTTACAATTTTATAGTTCATACTATTATACAACTTCCGACTATAATTGGAACTAATAAGCTCTTTAATATTTATTAAAAAATTATCAAAATCATGTAATTTTATTTAAATTTATTTTTCTATTTTCAGAATCACTAGTTAACAGAGGTCTTTCGTACGAAAAAAGGCACCCTTTAGGGGGTTGTCTATTATTTCTGATACTAATTTATCTTACAAATAAAAGACGGTAAGTTGCATGGAATTAAATATAGTAAATAATTACTCAATTATATCCAATATTCTCAATGTTCCCAGTTTATTAACCTCCTTTTTAAGCAAAAAGATGGAAAAAAATCCCAAAATAAAATTTGCTTAAAAAAAGTACTGAAAACCTAAACCAAAATAGCAATTAATTCACGCACACATCATTTATGGTGTTCTTAATTACCATAATGCACCTAATTTAATCCCACTGCGAATATAAAATTTCTATTTAACAAAAAAAGAAATAAATGTAAAAGGCAGCAGCATGTATTTTTGGTTTATAACAGCAGCAGAAATTTTTATTTGGAACCTAAATATTTTGACTATAAAAATTACACACACACACATGAATATTATTAGTACAAGTGAAACAGAACGGATGCTATTTTCTACGGATGATGACGACAAAGACGCCTCTCCGTTGCTCTGGTGATTGCATTTTTCTATTTTTAAATTTTTCCAATTTTTACAGATTTTCTTTACTTTATTTCTTCTTAATGACGCCTTTTTATACTTATTTATAATGTTATGTAGGGTATATTTGATTAGATATATTGTTTGTAACATATATAGTCTAGTCTACAGTCTAGCCTTTAGTCTAGTTTACTGTCTAGTCTATAGTCTATAGACTAGACTATAGACTAGACTATAGACTATACTATAGTCTAGTC
>NW_025810740.1:0-1673 GCF_022045245.1 Lucilia cuprina
GTTCAGTTCTAGTTCAGTTCTAGTTCAGTTCTAGTTCAGTTCTAGTTCAGTTCTAGTTCAGTTCTAGTTCAGTTCTAGTTCAGTTTTAGTTCAGTTCTAGTTCAGTTACAATAGCTGTTAAACTTCTATATTCTTCTTTTAGTGTTCCTCTGGAGGTTGTTTAACCGAACTGTGTATCCAATTGGCTATTATAATGATTGGCAAACAGGCCTTCAATTCCATCTTAGAAGTTATAATGCCCAAAATATGGCGTAAAATTATGGCTCTAAAAGTGGGTCTAACAAGATGTTTTTCACCCAAAGAGGACAAGCATCACAAAGACACTGAAAGATGGTGGAGAGATTTAAAATTACTAGACTGGGGTCCCCGGTCATTATTTCCCGAATATTTAGAAATGGGTAATGCTCACAAAAATCCTTCTTATATAAAATATAGAAAGTAAATTTAAAATGCATTTTCTTTTTACTAGTTTTACAATATGGTTTTGTAACCATATTTGTGGCTGCCTTTCCTCTAGCACCGTTTTTTGCTCTACTTAACAATATTCTAGAAATGCGTTTAGACGCCAATAAACTTTTAACCCATCATAGAAGGCCGGTGTCGCAGAGAGTCCGCGATATAGGCGTTTGGTATCGCATTCTAGATTGTATTGGTAAACTAAGTGTCATAACAAATGTAAGTTTAAACATTATGTTTTAGTGTTTGTATATATTTTAACGATTTGTGTTATTAGGGTTTTATTATAGCCTTTACCTCTGACATGATTCCCAGATGGGTTTATCGTGGCTTAAATTCGGAGGATGGTTCCTTACATGGTTACTTAAACTTTACTTTATCAGAATTCCGTACAAGTGATTCAGATTCAGAATTACGCAGTTTATCTATTAAATACAATATAACCTCTTGCAAGTAAGTAATTTTATTTATACATTTTATTGATTTTTCTTATTTGAATTATTCTGTTTTTGTTATATTTGCAGATATACAGATTTTCGTGAACCACCTACCTCACCGAATAAATATTATTTAAGTAGTACTTTTTATATAATTTTGGCTTGTCGTTTAGGTTTTGTTGTGGTATTTGAGGTAAGTTTTTCTAACAAAAATTTTCTGTTTTCTAAAAAAAGATTAAAAATTAAGTCTCATTTTGAATATAAATTAAATCCCATATAGTGTGTTTGTTGTTTTTATTTGCCTTAAACCTTAACATGTTGAAACATTCCCGAGGCCTCCACAATACTATCCTGTAAGACTTGGTTTTCTTGTCGTTGTAGTTTTAAAAATTTACACAACCAATAAATGGCAAAAGTGAACATTGCATTGAACACTGCAAATTAAGCAGAATGTTTAAATAAACAATTTTTAAAAATATTAAAAGAAACTTACTGATAAATATGCCAAATAAAATGCTGCGTACTATACGTTTGTCTGTGGCCGCATCGATTTCATTATACTTCATTTCCATAAATATATATGTGGTTACTTCTACCAATACCGAAATGATAGTGTTAATTAGCCATGGTGCTATGCAAATGGTGCGCTTCTGTAAATGGGAAAGATTTAATGACAATTAGAACTGAACTAGAACTGAACTAGAACTGAACTAGAACTGAACTAGAACTGAACTAGAACTGAACTAGAACTGAACTAGAACTGAACTAGAACTGAACTAG
>NW_025810741.1:0-1734 GCF_022045245.1 Lucilia cuprina
TAACAAACTAACAAACTAACAAACTAACAAACTAACAAACTAACAAACTAACAAACTAACAAACTAACAAACTAACAAACTAACAAACTAACAAACTAACAAACTAGCTAACGAAGTAACGAAGTAAATAACGAACTAAAGAACTTAATAACTAACTAACTAACGAAGTAAATAACGAACTAATGAACTTAATAGTTAACTAACTAACTAACTAACTAACTAACTAACTAACTAACTAACTAACTAACTAACTAACTAACTAACTAAGGAAGTAAATAACAAACTAACTAACTAACGAAGTAAATAACAAACTAACTAACCAACTAACTAACTAACTAACTAACGAAGTAAATAACGAACTAATGAACTTAATAGCTAACTAACTAACTAACGAAGTAAATAACTAACTAACTAACTAACTAACTAACTAACTAACTAACTAACTAACTAACTAACTAACGAAGTAAATAACAAACTAACTAACTAATTAATTAACTAACTAACTAACTAACTAACTAACTAACTAACTAACTAACTAACTAACTAACTAACTAACTAACTAACTAACTAACTTACTAACTAACTGACTAACTAACTAACTAACTAACTAACTAACCAACTAACTAACAAACTAACTAACTAACTAACTAACTAACTAACTAACTAACTAACTAACTAACTAACTAATTAACTAACTAACCAACTAACTAACTAACTAACTAACTAACTAACTAACTAACTAACTAACTAACTAACTAACTAACTAACTAACTAACTAACTAACTAACTAACTAAATAACTAACTAACTAACTAACTAACTAACTAACTAACTAACTAACTAACGAACCAACTAACTAACTAACTAACTAACTAACTAACTAACTAACTAACCAACTAAATAACCAACTAACTAACAAACTAAAGAACTTAATAACTAACTAACTAACGAAGTAGATAACGAACTAATGAACTTAATAATTAACTAAATAACTAAATAACTAACCAACGAAGTAAATAACAAACAAACAAACTAACTAACTAACTAACTAACTTACTAACTAACTAACTAACTAACTAACTAACTAACTAACTAACGAAGTAAATAACAAACTAACTAACCAACTAACTAACGAAGTAAATAACGAACTAATGAACTTAATAACTAACTAACTAAAGAAGTAAATAACGAACAAATGAACTTAATAACTATCTATCTAACTAACTAACTAACTAACTAACTAACTAACTAACTAACTAACTAACTAACTAACTAACTAACTAACTAACTAACTAACTAACTAACTAATTAACTAACTAATTAACGAAGTAAATAACAAACTAACTAAATAACTAACTAACTAAATAACTAACTAACTAATTAATTAATTAATTAACTAATTAATTAACTAACTAACTAACTAACTAACTAACTAACTAAATAACTAAATAACTAACGAAGTAAATAACAAACTAATTAACTAACTAACTAACGAAGTAAATAACAAACTAACTAACCAACTAACTAACGAAGTAAATAACGAACTAATGAACTTAATAACTAACTATCTAACTAACTAACTAACTAACTAACTAACTAACGAAGTAAATAACGAACAAATGAACTTAATAACTATCTAACTAACTAACTAACTAACTAACTAACTAACTAACTAACTAACTAACTAACTAACTAACTAACTAACTAACTAACTAACTAACTAACTAACTAACTA
>NW_025810742.1:0-1339 GCF_022045245.1 Lucilia cuprina
AACTGAACTAGAACTGAACTAGAACTGAACTAGAACTGAACTAGAACTGAACTAGAACTGAACTAGAATTGAACTAGAACTGAACTAGAACTGAAATAGAACTGAACTCAAACTGAACTAAAACATTTTAAGCATAAGGACTGTATTAAACGGACCGAAAATGATGGCTGTTTACAAACACAATCGCACATAAAATCACACACACATAACAGGGAAACAAAAGCAAAAGCAGCCAAATGACAGCAATACATATGTATTTATACAATTTTTTACCGTTAACAATAGACACATAAAAAGAGATTTTATGTTTGCCCTAAATGCTGCTATAGAAAAAATATTAAAATACAGAAATATGTATTACAATAAATAAGAGCTCTTGTAAATATTTCAATTTAAATGTACACATACATAAATATAAATTTATATAGACAATTACATATACTGTTTTATACAAACGTTAATGTTTACACATATACATAATAATTCAAATACATTTGCAATTATACTAACACAAATAAAACAATAATTCAGGCTTAAATACACAAACTTTAACAGACAACTGGTTTGACAACCCAGCAATAATTTCACATGAATGTTTAAAGCAAAACTTCAAATTTCAAATGTTACAAGAGTGTAAATTATTATTAAAAAAATGCTGTTAATTTGCTTAACAACTTGCACTTGAATTTAAAAATCTTATGTTTGCTGGGTTATATTAATACTTATCTGTTTTCACACAAATACTCTCTGTGTATTTGGTGTTATTTGTTTTGCATACATTAATTTATGCCATTAAAACGTTTACAACATTATTTCGTGTTTATTTAAGCGTTTGGTAGTCGTGTATCTTTATGTATGCTGCATTTTATTTATTTTTTCGCCATAATTTATCAAAAAAAATTATAAATTTTATATATATAAATATTTCTTTTATTTTATTGTGTAAAAGAAAAAAATGGTGAAAATTGAATTGTTAGCATGTTTGCAGAATTTAAAACAAATGTATCAGATAACAATCGAACCATTCATTCATACATTACATTGACCCGTTTATTGTAAGTGTAAAATAAATATTTGTTAACCGACAACAATATGAATAAATGTATTTATACGGGCTACTAAAGGGACAAAAAGTATTGAAAGGATTTAAATTTTAAGTGTAAATCGTTGGGACAGGAGTAAAATCCACAGCTAGAACTGAACTAAAACTGAACTAGAACTGAATAAGAACTGAACTAGAACTGAACTAGAACTGAACTAGAACTGAACTAGAACTGAACTAGAACTGAACTAGAACTAAACTAGAACTAAACTAGAACTGAACTAGAACTGAACTAGA
>NW_025810743.1:0-1094 GCF_022045245.1 Lucilia cuprina
CAAATTATAGTGACCTGTTTTATATGACCCAATATGTTCTTAATCATTTTGTAATTAATTTTGGATTTTGAGTAAAAACTCTACCTAACTGTGAAATTTCATAAAAAATATTTATATTTTTATTGCAATTTGAAAAATTTGTATCTTTGCAAAAACTGAATAAAAACCATTTTTTATTTTTTTTAAAGTATTCCGCGAATTTAATAGACAAAATTACCTTTCCATTGATATATAACTTCCTACCTAATGTTTTTTAAGTGACAAATTAATTAGGGAAAACTCAACATCACTGAACACTAAGAAGTGAAACGCTGACATTTTTTTACAACAACAACGTTACGCTCTTCTCAAAGACGAGTTTTGTGTAACTCCAACACATATGTAAGAAACTTACTCTCTCTCCAAACTTCAAAACTTAGGCGCAATTTACATGAAGACTTTTCAGACGTCTGTTTTTTCCTATTCTCTTTTGAGAATCTTCAAAAAAATCATGAACATTTATACGGTGATTTTTTACATGCAACTATGCATGTCTTTTTTTGATGTTTAATTGTATAATCCTTTTTAATTACTTATTCGTAGTAAAAATAAAATGAAATTTTTAACATAAAAACCATTTAATTTGATTTAAAAAAATTTAATTACACGCTATAGTATTTTTTTAATGCAAATTTTAATGTTTTCATGTAAAAAAAGACATAATTATTTATTTTACATGAGCATAATATCAACAGTACGAATCAGTTTAAAGAGGAATGTCAAAAACAATCATGAAAATCCCAAATCATGTTTGTTTTCTTACCCCCCATTCTCCTCTTCCCCGCTCACCACCAATAACCGACAAACATGAAAACAGACGTCTGGGCAAACATGAAAAAAAATCATCGTGTAAATTGGGTGTTAGTCGCGAAAATTCTTGGCTTATAGAACTTGAAAATATTTTTTATAACTTAACGTTATATTTTATTATTTTTTTGCCCATTTTATATATATTTAATAACCTGAAAAGATTTAATTTTTTACAAACGAAAAAAATATTTTTTTATTTTTTTGACATTTAATTTTTTTGTTGAAATTAAAAAGAAAAAAGAACA
>NW_025810744.1:0-1472 GCF_022045245.1 Lucilia cuprina
TCAGTTCTAGTTCAGTTCTAGTTCAGTTCTAGTTCAGTTCTAGTTCAGTTCTAGTTTAGTTCTAGTTCAGTTCTAGTTCAGTTCTAGTTCAGTTTTAGTTCAGTTCTTCCCAACAACTTTTCATTCTCTACACACTTTTGTATAGAAAAGCATATTGCATCCTCAACAAAATAAGTTTAAAAAAATAAAAATCTAGTTCAAATTTTAAAAATTTCTCCCAAAAACTTTTGTTTAAAATTTTCTAAATTAATGAAAATATGTATTACATACACATTTAAGTAACTTTATAACAACTAAACGCAGAAAAAATATGTTCAAATTTAAACCTCAAAATTTGTTTTAAAATTAGTACAAACTATAATTTTATCTACACAACAAAAAACCAAAAAAAAAAAAATAATAATAATACAGACAAAAGCACATACACAACACTTTAACACAAACAAACTGAAAAAATATCAGCATAATGAAGTAATTTAATTAAAAATTATAATATTATCAATTATCTTGTATTAAACAAACACAGACTCATACAAAAAAAGCAGAAATTCTCAACTCACAAGCATTTGAGTGCTCAACAAAAACGAGAGAAAAAAAGTGCAACTAATATCTGGAGAAAAAAAAATTATAATAAACTAAATGAAATAAGTAACTAACACTTACATGAAACCCGTATAAAAATACACTTCAAACTATACAAACACACACGCGTACAATTTTTACATTTATATTAAGCAGAGACACTTGCATTTACTCTCACTCTTATGAGTAGTGACACTCACAAATACACTTGATGTTGTTGTTGTAGTTGTTGCTACTTCTATATAGAGAAATTAAGTTAAAACAAAAGCACAACATAACAACTGTAGAGAACAGAACTGGTAAAAATATATGTATAAACTTACAAATTTATTCTACAAATACATAAAATAGTGTGCGTTTGTACATCTAATAGAAACAAACATTCCGACAGACAGACATTTACTGAAAAAGCGTTAACTAAACAAATGATTACAACAGCAAAAAGAATGAGAAAATTATTTGTTAAATTTACACACATACACACATTTCAAAGCATATGTTTACTTGGATAGGTTAATGTTGGGGGAAAGGGAAGGGTTAAAGGGTATATTTTCTCTGATTGTATTCTCTCTTTCTTTATACATATATACACCGATATAAATATGTTGAATCATGTAAGTGATACAAACACAGTAATTTTTGCAGCAAAAGTTATTTGTACAGTAGTGGCGTATGAGTTATATTTGATTAAATCAATTAATTAATTATAAATCATACGCTGCACAGCATGTTGTTAAGAACTTCAAAAAAACTACTTAATTTTATTTATACATTTGTATGACATCTATCTATCCATCTATCTATCTATCTATCTATCTATCTATCTATCTATCTATCTATCTATCTATCTATCTATATATCTATCTATCTATCTATCTATCTATCTATCT
>NW_025810745.1:0-1530 GCF_022045245.1 Lucilia cuprina
CTAGAACTAGAACTGAACTAGAACTGAACTAGAACTGAACTAGAACTGAACTAGAACTGAACTAGAACTGAACTAGAACTGAACTAGAACTGAACTAGAACTGAACTTCTTTTAAATTTTCTAAAACCCACCTTTATAAATCCAAAAAAGTTTTCAAAAACTTTTTTTCAAAATCCTTAAACTTGATTTGAAGCAGAAATAACACAAGTTAAGCACTCACAATTTTTTTCTGTTATTAATTCAAATTATATTTTCTATTTAATATTTATTTTATTTTTTAATTTATAATAATTTAAGTATTTCATTAAATAATTTTTTTTAACTTTTAAATTAATTTTTTTTTTATTTTAAATAATTAATTAAAATATTTACATATTTTTTTAATTTTTTTGTTTTATAATAATTTTCAAAATATTTCTCGCTAATTTTTCTTTGTTTTTATTTTTTAATTCTTTAATTAATTTCGTTTATTTTCCTTATAAGCCCATTCTTAACTGGCACTAAAAAAACCAACATTATGTTTATTTTAATTTAAAATTAATACAAAAAAACTCCAACACACACAAACACTTCCGTTTCCTGTTTTCATTAGAAAACTTATTTCTCCGTTTTGAAACAACCACGTTCGCCAACGTTCGTTTTATTACTGAAATGTTTTTTATTTGCCATCAGAGGAAGTCTTTGTCTTCATCGTCATCATTATCAACATCGTCGTCCTCGTCTACAATGTAGCAAAAATATACAGTTACAACCCGTGAGACACCCAACACTCTCAAACAAACAAATATTTACTTGCAGACAATTTTTTTTTTTTTTTGCCTTTCTTAACAAGCCACATTGTCATTATTAACATCAGATGTTAGATGTGAAAAAAAAACACATACATTTAACTGCAAATACCAAATTTCAGCAACAACAACAATAAACCACTATCGGCATGCATGGACCAAAAATCAAAACATCAAAAATACTATAACAGTACTGTTATAGTACTCTTCTCTGCTAAATAACGTTACTTGTTTTTAACAGCATTTCTCTCTGTTTATTATTATTATTGTTTGTTCCTGTTTCAGAAAACTGCACTAGAGAATGGGAGCGAGAGTTATACACAACTTAGAATGTTTAAGAAATTGTATTGTTAAATGCCGCCTATTGCTTGAATAAGC
The DNA here is from genome assembly GCF_022045245.1 of Lucilia cuprina. Classification (NCBI taxonomy): domain Eukaryota; kingdom Metazoa; phylum Arthropoda; class Insecta; order Diptera; family Calliphoridae; genus Lucilia; species Lucilia cuprina. Next base: position 1,167 of record NW_025810745.1, read on the forward strand.
ACGTGTTTTTCACAGTAATAAATGTTGTTGTTTAATAATATTACTAGAAATTAAGAGTATTGTTTACTCTTAAAGTAACTGCAAGAGTTTTATAAAATAGTCATGTTATTTACAAGTAAAATAATTGTGCATAATATTAAGAGATTACAGAATGTAATGGTTAATTTAATTATTATGTTTTTATTTCTTGGATGTATGGCATATCTGTCAGTTTATTAAAATAAAAAACACAAGAACTAGAACAAAACTGGAACAAAACTAGAACAGAACTAAAACAGAACTAGAACAGAACTAGAACAGCACTAGAACAGAACTAGAACAGAACTAGAACAGAACTAGAACAGAACTAGAACAGAACTAGAAC
>NW_025810746.1:0-1916 GCF_022045245.1 Lucilia cuprina
AGTCTAGTCTATAGTCTAGTCTATAGTCTAGTCTATAGTCTAGTCTATAGTCTAGTCTATAGTCTAGTCTATAGTCAAGTCTATAGTATAGTCTATAGTCTAGTCTATGGTTTAGTCTGTAATCTAGTCTATAGTCAATTCTAAAGTCTAGTCTGTAGTCTAGTCTGTAGTCATAACTATTGCTATAATATAGTCTATAGTCTAGCCTGTAGTCTAGCCTGTAGTCTAGCCTATAGTCTAGTCTATAGTGTAGTCTATAGTCTGGTCTGTATGTAGACTATAGATGTAGTGGTATGTAGTAGTTATTGAAAAATATGTTTTTGTATAAGTACTATTCATAACCGAGTTTTTACTGGGTAAAAAAGCATTTACATTTTGTGCATAAAATTAGAAATTTATCAAAATTAATAACAGTTTAATTTGGTATTTCAAAAAAAAATTGTAATTTAAATTCCTAAATCTTTATGGCAAAATAAAGCATTAAGCCATCTCATATAAGAAATAATAAGAAAATCCTTTAGAGCTTTTGTAAAACGAGTCAGAATAAACAACAACAAATGCTAAGGTATAATTCTCAACATAAAAGTAATAGTTGATGTGGAAAATAACTTACGACAAAATGTGTTTTCCTATATACTATGAGTTGTTAGATGAATGAATGAGGTCTTGTTTGAGAGTTTGTTTGATGCACAAATTTGCATGCATAATGACTTTATTACATTTACATGGAAGGATATTTATACGTTTATGTTTAACATAAGGTTTTAAAAACATTGTCGGCAAGGAAGCAGCTGTAGGAAAGATTATGTAACTTACTATTTACTTTAGAGGCTACTGGTATATTTTCCAGTAGTTAGCTGTTATTTTAAATAATTTGTTATGACATCTTTAAGAAAATTTTTTTCGCTGAAACCATTGCTTTAGTTTCTGTTAAAGTCGCTTTAATTCCTTGAACTGCAGGATATGTAATTGTATGTAAAAAAGGACAAGAAAGGAACAAAACACAAAACTGCTTTATGTTTGTTGAGTTTGTTAGCTTTAGACTTACAATCTACTAGAAATTGTATGAATTTATTTAACTAATTTTAGTGATTCATATTTTTTTCTTACACTTTAACAGCTGAAGCTTTTGTTTCATAAATAAACCTTTGTGAAGCGAGGAGGTCCTTAAACTTTTCTTTGTTTGAATTTCGCTGTTGCACTTTCAACAAAATAACACCGTTTGTATGACTCTGCTTTTGTTGTGGAAATTTTATAGTCATTAGTAGTCAGTCGTATTGTAGTTTTGTTTTTCTAAGTTTTTTTCTGTAGAATAGGCATTTTTTTCTGTGCAACTAAGAAAGTTAAAGTTGCTCAAAGTTGCGGCTTTACTAGCTATATAATTATTAAAAATATTTTTATTTAATTTAGCCTTTTTATGAGTGGTTCGCTACATAGAAAGTAGGGTATCGTAATGACAAACAGAAGGAACAAAAGTATATTTTAGTTGAAAAGTGCACCCTGTACATTATCATTCATCAGACAAGTAACTAATCTTGGTTACTAGACGTGGTTACTAGACTGCTAGTCCATAGTCTAGTCTGTAGTCTAGTATAGTCTATAGTCTAGTATAGTCTATAGTCTAGTACAGTCTATAGTCGAGTCTATAGTCTAGTACAGTCTATAATCGAGTCTATAGTCTAGTCTATAGCCTAGTCTATAGTCTTGTCTAGTCTATAGTCTAGTCTATATTCTAGTCTATAGTCTAGTTTATAGTCTAGTCAATTGTCTAGTCTATAGTCTAGTCTATAATCTATTCAATAGTCTATTCTATAGTCTAGTCTATAGTCTAGTCTATAGTCTTGTCTATAGTCTAGTCTATAGTCTAGTCTATAGTCTAGTCTAAAGTCTAGTCTATAGTCTAGTCTATAGTCTAG
>NW_025810747.1:0-1975 GCF_022045245.1 Lucilia cuprina
CTAGAACAGAACTAGAACAGAACTAGAACAGAACTAGAACAGAACTAGAACAGAACTAGAACAGAACTAGAACAGCACTAGAACAGAACTAGAACAGAACTAGAACAACATTATTTTTAAGTTCATTATGATATTTCTGTTCAAATCTAATTTAAAATCTTTTTCCGTTAAACTATTAAAAAAACTTTACGATTACATAATATTTTAAGTGATGTTGTACTTAGAAAAGTTTTCTTTTCTCCGTACTTTCGAAAAGAGTTTTCTAGAAAATTCCCATTTAATGGGCAGAAAGTACAAAGAAATAAAAATACTTTAAGTAAAACAAACACATTAACTTGTTCGAAAAACTAAATAAAGAAATTACAATAATAATGATGCACAAAATTCAGCTAATGATTTCACTTAACGATTGTTGAAACTTTTTGCATTTTTAATGTGCCAATATATACCCAAATAGGAGTTAAAGTTGAGCTAAAGCAGTTGCAGGGATTTTTAGAAAGAGAAGAAAAAGTTTTGAGGTTTTTCTTATGGGCAATATGGTGATTATTTTTTAAGGGCAAGTGGTAATAGGTGAAGAAAGTATTTAATAGTTAAGTAGATTTGTTAGATTTAAAGTCATAATCATTGAAAGGATTATAGTCATACTTTAATCAATTTTGTTGTTTTTTGTTTGTGGATATTTATCATAAAAACTTCTTTTTATATTGTGCAATAAAACCCTTGTGAAAGCAAATACCAATAAAGAAACAAAATATTCCAAAAAATCTTTACCAATATTTGTCACAATTTTAATAGTTTCATCTTTAGTTTTTTCGATTATTATTTCTGGAACATAAAGCGTTATAAGTTTTTATAACTTATCAAATCCATTTAAAGGCAACTTGGGAAACACTAACAAGAAACCCATTTATTTATAGCGAACACTCTTAACATTTATTTTAACAATCCTCTTAAGACAATGTGGCGTCAATTGTCAACACACTTGACTTGGTTAATAAAACAAACTGAAAGAAGTCATAACTCGAAATAGAACCATTGAACAAAAAAAAAACTAAAAAGCAACCAAGCAAATGATAATTTCCCAAAGAAAACGGGTTAAAAACAAAAGGATATTTTTTGCCAAAATAAGCAAAAGAAATCACAATCTTTTACTAAATAAAATATTTTGTTATTCTTCTTTCTTCGTTATTTAAAAATAAGAAAAAAAAACATTATTCAAAAATATTTTTTTCTTCTTACAAATAAAAAGGAAAATAATTGTCAAAGAGTTTACACCACATAAATTCTAAAATCATATTCAAATTATTCACAAAAGGTTAAAAAAACTAAACAAAACAAAGAAAACATTTCTTTTCACTTTACTTGAGATAACTGTTGTTTATTCATTTTCTTTGTTCGTTTCTCTACAATAATTTCTACAACTTCCTGTTCCTCTTGCTCTCGACGTCAGCTTTTGTATAACTTACCAAAGCATTTTAGCCATTATGTATTGTTTAAACTTCCGTTTGACAAGAGCCGGACTATAGAGGCTTCCAATTTCATCACAATGCTGAGGTCCTTTAGCTTATTTCCATTTTTAAAGGCTTTTGTTAGGCACACTTAACACTTTATTTATTTTACTTTAGTATCCTTTGTAAACATTTGTATTGTCCTGATGTTTTAATTGATTTAAGTTGTTGTATGTTGTATTTCATAATTTTAAATAAGATTTATTCTCTGTCACTATTGTCATTTGTATGCGCTTTGTGTAGTCATTGCTCATTAACAAGTCCTTAAGGACCTTAATTAAAATCATTAAAATTGAATTCAAATATTTAACAGAGGTTTTGTCTACACTAACTTAAAATAAACAGGAAACAATAGTTGCTTTCTGTTTTATTTCTGTTCTAGTTCTGTTCTAGTTCTGTTCTAGTTCTGTTCTAGTTCTGTTCTAGTTCTGTTCTAGTTCTGTTCTAGTTCTGTTCTAGTTCTGTTC
>NW_025810748.1:0-1186 GCF_022045245.1 Lucilia cuprina
AGACTAGACTATAGACTAGACTATAGACTAGACTATAGACTAGACTATAGACTAGACTATAGACTAGACTAGACTATAGACTAGACTATAGACTAGACTATAGACAAGTCTATAGACCAGACTATAAACTAGACTATAGACAAGTCTATAGACTAGACTAAACTATAGACAAGTCTTTATACTAAACTATATTCTGGACTATAGGTTAGACTTTAGACTATAGCCTTGACTATAGAATAGAACTTAGATTGGAGTTAGACTAGACTATAAACTAAACTAAAGACTAGATTACGGAATAGAATATAGACTAGACTATAGACTAGACTATGACCTAGACTATAGACTAGACTGTAGACTAGAATATAGACTAGACTATAGACTAGACTATAGACTAGACTATAGACTAGACTATAGACGAGACTATAGACTAGACTATAGATTAGACTATAGACTAGACTATAGACTAGACTATAGACTAGACTATAGACTAGACTATAGACTAGACTATAGACTAGACTATAGACTAGACTATAGACTAGACTATAGACTAGACTATAGACTAGACTATAGACTAGACTATAGACTAGACTATAGACTAGACTATAGACTAGACTATAGACTAGATTATAGACTAGACTATAGAGTAGACTATAAACCAGACTATAGACTGGACTATAGACTACACTATAGACTAGACTTTAGATTAGACTATAGACTAGACTTTAGACTAGACTTTAGACTAGACTATAGACTAGACTATAGACTAGACTATAGACTAGACTATAGACTAGACTATAGACTGGACTATAGACCACACTATAGGCAAGACTATAGACTAGACTAAACTATAGACAAGTCTAAATACTAAACTATATTCTGGACTATAGGTTAGACTTTAGACTATAGCCTTGACTATAGAATAGAACTTAGATTGGAGTTAGACTAGACTATGAACTAAACTAAAGACTAGATTACAGAATAGAATATAGACTAGACTATAGACTAGACTATGACCTAGACTATAGACTAGACTGTAGACTAGAATATAGACTAGACTAGATATAGACTAGACTATAGCCTAGACTATAGACGAGACTATAGACTAGACTATAGATTAGACTATAGACTAGACTATAGACTAGACTATAGACTAGACTATAGACTAGACTATAGACTAGACTATAGA
>NW_025810749.1:0-1446 GCF_022045245.1 Lucilia cuprina
CTAGAACTGAACTAGAACTGAACTTGAACTGAACTAGAACTGAACTAGAACTGAACTAGAACTGAACTAGAACTGAACTAGAACTGCACTAGAACTGAACTAGAACTGTCAAATTATAAATTAAAGTTTAAAATATTTTACTAATTAAGTTTGTGAGTAAAGTTTTATTGAACAAAATTTTTAATTAACTCTTTTAAGCACTTAATTATAAAGCAATTTGCTACATTTTTAATGTTTGCCTTAAATTTCAAAAAAAAAAAAATTCAGTCCCAAAATCCTTTTAATGTTACTTTAATTGAATTTTCAATAGTTGAAAAGAAAATTTCTTTCATATTAATTTAACCAACAAAAGATAATATTCCAAAATGTGAAATTTATTAAATATTACAGTTTGGTTTTAGCAAATATTGTATCCCAAAGACAACTAAAGCTACAAAATTGAAAAATAAAATTAAATATTGGTTTAAAATGTTGTTGTTGTAGTTGGTGTTGGATTTGCCATTGGTTAGTTTTACTAGTTGTTTGTTGTTGTCTTTTTGAAATGAAATAAAAAACGTGACTATAAAACGTTTTGAAATTATGTAATTTGTGAAGCAGTTGCATGATGTTCGCTTGTTAGTGCAACATTTAGTTATTCTATTTAAACCATGTTGCTGCCACTCAACTACTCCAGTTAAATAATTTTTATTTTAGTTTCTTTTTTTTACCTCCCCCTCTAACGCTCTCCCTTTGCTAGAGTGTCATGACTCATAGCCAACAGTTTTGCCATGAGTTTTCTATGTTGGCTTTGGCAGTTAGACAAAAATTTTTGCAAAATCTAAAGTTAAAACAAAAATAAAAATAATTTTATATCAAAGTATTCGTTGGAAATATGTAGTTATTTACCAACTAAACATTTGTTATTTTTTTGGTTTGTCTAGTTGGCAAACGGATATTTGTAGTTAACATTGGCTAGAAATAAAATTAGACTGAAACTCTTAACAGTGCTGGAATGCATAGTTTTGTTTTATTTTAACCACTTACTATGGAGCGAATAATGTGGATAAAATCAGCAGGCTTTCGAATCAGAAGGAGTAGATTGAAATAATTTTATTTGCTGTTATTACCACACCTTGTTGGTATGATATACTCTAATTTTAGTTTGCAACAAAAAAAAAACAACCGGAAATAAAATAATTACATTAAAAATTTTTAAAAAATTAAGACTAAAATTGAAAACGAATTTATTTAAAAAACTCTGCTTTTATCTTCGGTCTGAACTTTGATTTTTCGAGTCTAAAGTTGAATCTATAATCTAGTCTTTAGTTAAATCCGAAATCTAGTTTATAATAAAGTGTATAGTCTATTGTCTAGTCTATAGTCTAGTCTATAGTCTAGTTTATAGTCTAGTCTATAGTCTAGTCTATAGTCTAGTCTATAGTCTAGTCTATAGTCTAGTCTATAGTC
>NW_025810750.1:0-1632 GCF_022045245.1 Lucilia cuprina
ATAGACTAGACTAAAGACTAGACTATAGACTAGACTATAGACTAGACTATAGACTAGACTATAGACTATACTATAGACTAGACTATAGACTAGACTATAGACTAGACTTTTGACTAGACAATAGAGTAGGTCATAGTAGAAACTATAATCTAGACTATAGCAAGGCTATAGACAAGATTTTAGACTATACTACATATACTAGCTAGCCTTTTATATATTGTAGTATACAAAAAAGTTAATAGTGTAGTCTATAATCTGTAGTCAAGTCAAATTTCTTGTTTTGTCTACTCTGTAGTTTACGCACTATAATAAATTGTAAGTTGTCAAGAGTCTACAGTTTAGTCTTAAGTTTAATTTAAAATCCAAAGGAGCTTTTGTCGCTTGAAAAATCTATCTACCTATTGCTTTAAAATATAAAATAACTCTTATACTTAACAAACCCCAAAAAGTATACTGTATTTTTCTACAAACCAACTGTTTTAAATTAGTAAGCAGCGCATAAAATTCTAATTTCATTAAAATTCTTACAAAAAAATCAATAAATATTTAAACATCCTCTTCCGTAATACTTATTTCAAACACACATACACAAAAACAATTCCTACACATACACATACCCGCACAGTAATTGAAAATGAGTTTCTGATTCATTCATTTACATTTTAGCAACTCTGCCACGATTGAACTCTCAAAGGCTTCATTTCACTGTATTCTAACGCTTATCTCTTGCATATTTTTCAAATTATTAACGATATTTCGTAATATCTAAAAATGCTTTTAAATTGTAAAACGTTTTTTTTTTTCAACTGTATCTCATTATAAAAAAAGCAAAAAAGGAGCTAAAGTCACCCCTCGCGTGTCTCTAACATTAATAACAGCAAACAAAAACAACGACAGCAGTGGAAGTAGCAGTAAGAACAAAAAATCATACCCATCTATGTAATTTTTTATTACTGCCTCAAAAAAAAAAAAAAAAAACGTACTGTGACTGTAAGTTTTTTTCATTTCGTAAATACTTTATCCTTTAAAATGCTCATCTGTGCTTTTTTGTCGTTCTTATTTGAATTTTTTCTTTCTTTTTAGAAACATGCAAAGTTTTATTTTTGTTTAACAACTCTAACTCATTTTCTTCTGCTCCCATAAATTATTGTGATTAAACATTTTTACTCGTACTTTGCATGTCACAGGATATGAGGTTTTCGTTGACAAGTGTGTGTATGTATATGAAAAACAATTGCTTTGAAAATTTTATTAAGCGTGTGTGTGTGATAGTTATATAAAGGATTTAGATTTTTTGGTGTGTAAAACACATTTATTAAATTTGCATGTTTTAGTTAAAGGACAACCCTTTTGCATTTAAAAGTAAATAACGTGTATATGATTTGTAAAAGTATAGTTTGTCTTATATATAAAGTCGTTGTTATATAGGGTGTGTTCAATTGTTACTAAAAATAGTACTTACATGTGATTAAACAATGTTATTCTAAGTTCCATTGTGTACGTAACTTGGTGGTCTTTAAAACACACCCAAAGATTCGGACCTTGGTATCAAAATTAGCTCAAGATGGATAGATAGATAGATAGATAGATAGATAGATAGATAGATAGATAGATAGATAGATAGATAGATAG
>NW_025810751.1:0-1781 GCF_022045245.1 Lucilia cuprina
GTCTATAGTCTAGTCTATAGTCTAGTCTATAGTCTAGTCTATAGTCTAGTCTATAGTCTAGTCTATAGTCTAGTCTATAGTCTAGTCTAGTCTAGTATATAGTCTAGTATGTAGTCTAGTATATAGTCTATTCAATAGTCTAGTCTAGTCATTAGTCTAGCTTATAGTTTAGCCCATAGTCAAATCTATATTATAGCCTATAGCCTATAGAATAGTCTATAGTCTAGTCTATTGGCTCACCTAATCCAGGTTCTTCATACTTAATTTCATGTTTCAAGATTTAATATTATAAAAAATTTAAGCGTTATGAAAGATTCGAATCTCTGGGGTCTTTTGATAAACTTAATTTTAATAATAAGTCCTTAAACATAATTTCGATATTAAATATTTCCATTATAAATTGGATTTATTTTAAAGATTTAATACCTCGGCAAAACTGTCTCAGGTCCTCAGCAAAACATTTTTCTATTAGATTGCTTTATGGATTTATTTGTTGTTACTGTATGTCTTATTATAATATGTTTCTTTTTTTATGTGGTTAAGTTTAAGTTTTTTTTCTTTTATTTTTACATTTTTTTCCATTAAAATTATTCGTAAACATTTTGAAGCATTTTTGTTTTTCATTGCCTGCATCTTGATATGGTTAATATTGAAAATATTAGTAGTAAATGTAATGCACAAACAAAACAACAAAAACAACAATTTGAATGTATGAATTTTTACTTAAATATCACAAATTAAGGTTGTTTATTGGGTCAATTGTATGAGAGAAGATAGATATGAATTTTATTTAAAATGAAATGAAATGCAAGCAAACCAACCAATTTAAGCCAATAAAAGCAGCCACCACAGCCTTATTAAAAAAATAACAAGTGGCAAAATAACAAGTGAATGTTTTGTACAACGTACTTTTTGTGTTTTCTAAAATATTTACGGGTAAAATGCTATTTAAACTAATTATATTTTTTTGTAAAATCTAGAGGAAAAAAAGAATTCTTAACAATTTTTTTCTCTAATTTACATGAACTTTTGTTAAATATGACTTTATTTGTCTTATAGTAATGTTAAAAGAAATAAAAAATATCTTATTGGCACCTTTAGTTCATTATGGGTTTAATCTTGACAATAATACTTAAATTTATAAAAAATATAATGGAAAAAAATTTTAGACGTGTTTAAAATAAATTGAACGTGCTACGCATAATAGATAAAACTTGAGTTTTTTTTCTTCTTACTTTTTTTCGTATTTACTTGCTTTGCTTATATTGTTAGAAGAAACATTATTATTGTTGGTTTTGCTGTTAATGTTAATACACTTGTTTGGCTTATACTTTATAAGCACGTTACATTATTGGCTAGTTGAGTTGACATTAAAACTAAAAGAGTTTATATTGGATGTTTTGTTTTCTGCTTTGTTCTCAACAATAAACAAAAAGTTGGTGTATTAAATTTGGTGTTTAATAGGTAACACATAATTTTAAGAATTTTACTTATTATTTAAATTTGAATGGAAAAGCGAAAGATTTAAGACACAAACCTGAAAAAAAACATCATAAAGCCCAGTTAAGAGTCTAGTCTATAGTATAGTCTAAGGTATAGCTAAAAGTCTTGGCTTCAGTCTGCAGTCTAGTCAATAGTCTAGTCTATGGTCTAGTCTATAGTCTAGTGTATACTCTAGTCTATAGTCTAGTCTATTATCTAGTCTATAGTCCAGTCTATAGTCTAGTCTATAGTCTAGTCTATAGTCTAGTCTATAGTCTAGTCTATAGTCTAGTCTATAG
>NW_025810752.1:0-1187 GCF_022045245.1 Lucilia cuprina
GGCCGTAAATTTCTTTTTAAAATTTCTATTATTTCAAAGTCACTAATTGGGTGTTGTAGACGATCCGAAATTTGTAACACATCATCATAAAATGCATCAAATTTCTCGCCATTTCGTTGTTTTCTATTCCTAATTTGTTCTTTCAGGTCAAAGTCTGTTCTCCGGTCATGAAATTGATTCCTAAGTTCACTACATAAACTAGACCAATCTAACCTTGTGGTATTACGATGAAACCGCCAAAACCAGTCGATAAACTTTCCGCAAAATAACAAGTGAATGTGCCTACATAAGAGATCGAAATCTCCTCGTAATCCCTGATTAGTAAGGGCTTGAACTCTATAAATAAAGTTGTCAACGGACAACCCATCTTCTTCCTGTCCACTGAATTTCAAATGCCACCCAGAAATAATTGAAGAAACTTTATCAGTAGTGAGATCGTAACTTGAATTCGTATTTATGTTACCAAAACTTTGTCTACCGCTTAACCTTCTTTGTGGATTGTTGTTGTTAAAGTTTGTGTTAACGAGACTATCTCTAGAGTTTCCGTGTTGAGTCATTCGACCGAAATTACTGTGCCTGTTAGTTCGTAAATTTGTATTTCTAGTATTTGTATTGAAATTACTATTATTAGGTTCATTAGTACGACTTGGGTTTATAGATAAGGAAGCTAACTGACTTCTTACCGCTTCATTTATCAGAAGTTGTAGGGTATTATCATTTATATTATGGGAATCAAAACCTTGAGGTATATTATGAGAATTGGAAGAGGAAATATTCAGAAAATTATCGCTAATTTCTACATCATTATTTCGATTGAATCTAGGAGTTTGAGCCGTTTCAGTTTCCGGAAAATTGCGTCTAGTATGTTTTCGATTGGTATTTTTAGGAATTGCTCCTTTATTACTAATATTTGCAAAATCAGAACCTGGGTTAGACGTAGCTTGGGTTTCCCTATCTGCTAAAATATTATAATACTTTAATTTGGTTTGTCTGCATGGTTTGCTACATACAGGACAGGCTTGGGTCTCATTAAGAACTTTTACTATACAATTCTTGTGAAAAATATGATCACATGGAGGGGAAACAACAATGTCATCTATTTCGTAATCTTTATCACATATAGTGCATTTACGTTTATTAACATGTTCAACCAGAGAGGTTAAATTTTCGTTACTATGAACAAGAGA
>NW_025810753.1:0-1728 GCF_022045245.1 Lucilia cuprina
TAGACTATAGACTAGACTATAGACTAGACTATAGACTAGACTATAGACTAGACTATAGACTAGACTATAGACTAGACTATAGACTAGACCATAGACAAGACTATAGACAAGACTACAGACAAGACTATATTCTACTCTATAGTCATTACACTAGACTATAGACCAGATTATAGACTAGACTGTAGACTAGACTAGACCATAGGCTAGAATCGTCTAGTCTAGAGTTCAGTCTGTCCTAGCCTAGTATCTTGCCCAGTCTACAGTCGACTATATATTCTAGTCTCTATTTTAATCTATATTCTATTAATTACTAATTTTTAAATGAGTTTTAAAAGAATAATAATTTTTAGCTTTATTTACATAAAGTTTATGTTTTTGCCTAAAAAAAATATTTGGCATAAAGATACATTCGCTCAATTTATGTTAATCGCAGTATTCAATTACTAACAACTATTAATTTACAAAATTTACTTTCATTTATAAACAAAAATCTCAAAATGTTATACATATATATTATACACATAAATGAGTGCAAGTTTATGGTCATTTTGGGCTTGAATATAACGTTCGGCCCCCAAAAACTTAAATAGATGAAATACTGTTGTTTGTGTTATTGTTGTTGACACTTAAGATTCTAATATTCTATCCTCTTATCGCTCTCCCCTCTCAATGACATTGATGAAGTATCCAATTGAAACGACAACGACTTTAGTTATTGTTTCTATTGATTAGTCATTGATGACACTGCAACCACAATCATAATCAACTTAAGTTGAATCAAGTGTATGTTAGTTAATCTGTAAAATAAAATTCTTCTGTAAATATTTATAGACAAAAGATGAAATTTTGTATAGAAGAATGTGTATATGTGTGTGTGCTGCAATACAATGATTATTAAAACTTCTTTAACATAACTATGATTGATTTGAAGTATAAGCGTTGTGAGGGCAACGGACAGTTGATGTGTAATTTATAAAAGGACCTTAAAAATGTGGTAAACATAAACTGGAAATTGTAGACTTAATTTTTGCTTAGTAATTGAAATCAAACATTCTTGCACAATTTTCAAAAGATACTAAATTAAAGCGAATATGATGTGACGAATGTATGTATGGATATTAAAAAATAAGTTATTGGGGGAGACTAAAAAAAAAATTAGAAAGATATTGTTGAAGACGATAAGAAATCTAAAAGATTATTAACAACTTAAATGTGGTTTTATTTATAAGATACAGCTAAAAAATTTTATTAAAAAAAAAAACATTGTCAGTTTAAGGACATATCTACTCGTCCATTTACGGTGTTTATATATATATAAAAATATATACACATGCAGTTGTAACTAGTGCAAGTATTTCTAACAATGGCACTTCAAGGATGATTTTGATTTTGTTCATATTGCACATTTCTAATTTATGTTTGCGTTATTGAAATGTTCTCCTTTTTTTCTGTACATTGCATTACTTCAATTGTATTCGTTTTTGTATTCTCAATTCAACATATCGTTGAAATGTGAAAAATGTCTTGCAAAAGAATAAGAAACGTTTGATAACATATTTGAAAAAAAAATTTCGATAAACAATGTTTTCACTTCTCTCTATTATAGACTAGAATATGGATTAGACTAGACTATAGACTAGACTATAGACTATAGACTAGACTATAGACTAGACTATAGACTAGACTATAGACTAGACTATAGACTAGACTATAGACTAGACTAGACTA
>NW_025810754.1:0-1783 GCF_022045245.1 Lucilia cuprina
TTTTTTACAAATTTGATAATTGATATCATCATTTTGGTTATAGGTGCAAAACTTGCTTGATACAATTATTTTGATAATTAAAACTCATTTTCAGTTTTTTCTGTGTATATATATTAGTACAAGTAATTAACTGCTTCTAAAGAACCTAATTGAGTTTAAGAATATTGGTACTAGTAATTTTTCAAGCACACTCAATGTTAATTTGAGCATTAAGATGGTATAGGAAAGTATTATAGCTCCAACCGTTTCCAAGATATTTGAATTTTTGTCTTTAATTCATATGAGAAGTGTGACGCCCTACCATAGTCTCTTAGTCCTACCATTTTTCTTCATATTGTTCTTATGATTTTAGTGTTCCCTTGCAAAATTTAAGAATCTTAATGGTTTACATAAGCCTACATATGTAAGTCCATTTTGTTTTAAATATTTATAGTATAGTCCATAAATATTTACATGGATGTCTAAATTGTCCATATAAAATTTGCATACTTAAACATTTGCCTTTAAAAAAAAATTCTGTGAAAATGTCAATGCAATCTATAGACAGTCTACAGACTTCAAACACCCACAAGCAAACAAACACTAATTTATTTTTATGTATGTATTTTGATTGAGAACAATATTTGCGTATACAAACGTATATGTGTGTATGTGTCATATTGTATGTTATTTTTTATGATTTTGACAAATTTATTTAAATCATCCTTCATCTTATCTTTGCCTTTTTGGCTTAACATATACATAACTATTTGACTTCACTTGAGACATATCGTGAGGCTTAGCTGTTGACAATTGATAAACTCTGCCCTATACACATGATGTTTGCAATGCATAGTGCCACATTTAGTAAATTCTAGTACGATAAAAATCTAATGTTAAAAGCAAAGTATTACAAGTAGTCCGACTTTTTGACAGCAGTACCTAACTCTAATCATGTGTTAGTGAAAAAGTATATAACTCTAAATATGTGTTAGTAACAAAAATGTATATGTATTGGTGCATTCCAAACACACAGAGTTTTATAAAAAAGTTACAATTTTAAATTTGTTCGAATTTTCAATACCAAAAATTGAAACTCTGTTTGAAAATTAAAATTCAACAACAACAAAAATTAAATGTCAATAATTAGAAAAAAAAATATTTTTTTCCAGTTTAGGAAAATTAAACAAAATTTTGTATGAAAAGTGAGATAAAATTATTTTAAGAAATTACAGATTTTTTATGCACAACCGTAATTACGCGTACAATCCTTAAAAGTGGCCAAAAAAGTAAGTTAAACATTTGATGGTTTTGACAAGTTTAAATTTCTCACAAGAGAGTGGAGTTCACACGACACTCGTAGATGTGAGAGAGTAATTTCCTGTATATGAGAGTCGGACTACTTCTTATACTTTGGTTAAAAGTATTTAGCATAGAAAAGGTATATATAAAACTGAAACTGAGTATGACAAAACCTAAGTCTACTGTCAAAAACCTATGTCGGGAGAATGTATTAGTTGAAAAATATGTAACCCAACAAACACAAACTCTTTCGTTTAAAAAGTTTTTATATTTTTGTTTGACCTTATATTTCCATATTTTATGAAATAATGTTTTGAATTAGCCATTTTTATTCAATATCAGTTGACCAATGTAAGTAACATCTTCATTAAAAATTATTATTTGCTGGGTTGAATCAATATTGACACTTAAAAATTATATTAAAAAAATAAAAACGATTGAAAAATTTGTTTTTTTCTGAAAATGTTTTCAATAATTTTATAGGAAAAACATAACTTTTAGC
>NW_025810755.1:0-1694 GCF_022045245.1 Lucilia cuprina
ACTATAGACTAGACTATAGACTAGACTATAGACTAGGCTATAGACTAGACTATAGACAAGACTATAGACTAGACTATAGACTAGACTATAGACTAGACTATAGACTAGGCTATAGACTAGACTGTAGACAAGACTATAGACTAGACTATAGAATAGACAAGAGTTAATATTTAAAAACTATACCTTTAACGAACACTTAACATCAACTTTTCTCTGACTGTATTTAAAGTTGCTATTGTTGGCGTACTTAGAGACATGAAGCAATAATGGGATGACATTCCATATAAGTGTACAAGTTTGTATGTAAAAAAACCACATACATTTGCAGGTAATCGTACTTTGTGATGAGCATGTTGTTTTAATTGCCTTTAACTTTGGTATTTCATAATTTATTGGCATTTAACATTAAATGTTCTTACATCTGCAGACATATTACTAGATGTATGTATATATGGAAATGCAGTTGTTGTTTTTGTCATTTGATTATAACAAATTACTTGTACGCTTATGGAAATACTAAATTCATCATTACTTATATTAATTTACATAAATTTACAAAATTATTTTTCTTTTAGAGATGATGGAATGATATGTTTAAATTTAATATCAAGTATTAGTATGCATAATCAATTTAAAAATTTAAATAATTATTCTTTTACCTTAAATTTTAAAAATATACATAATAAAATTTTAAATTAATTATGTTGTTTACAACATGTCATTTGGCTAAGCATTTTAAGTCTTTGTGACACTTACACTAAAAATTCATAAAGTGCAAATATAGTTATGACCCTGGATATTATCTAGATAAAGTGTAAAATATGTAACGGCCATGAAGGACTTTTAAAAGTGTGTCAACTGTGTTAAGTACGGTGATACATATAAATAAAGTCATTTATAATCAATGAAATGCCATAAAATATTTACATTTACAGTTATTTATGTGTAGGAACAATTTTTATGATTCAACTTTATAAAAATATAAAATAACCGCCAACATTGACCAAGTAAAGAAAAAAAATGTAAACAAAATGTAATGTTTTAACTTGCAAAAAAAAAATGAATAAAAAATGTAAACGGCGCACGACTACTACTAAAAACTAGATAAATTTAACTCAACATTTAGGAATGCGGTTTTGCATACAAACAACAGCAGCGAAAACTATACCAAACTTAAAAAAATAAACAAACAAAGCAGCAGATAAATAAATAAACTCCTCATACTTGTTAGTTTTAACAAAAATAAACAATTCATATACAAATATCAACAAACAATAAAGGAAAATTACAATCATTATAAGTCAAAAGCGTGTAGTAAAACTTGTTTCACAACATCTATTAGTGAAAATGTTCAGCAACAATGTTTACTAGGTAAATAGTAGAAACTATAGTTCATAATCAATACATTAGTTTAATGTGATTCTGTATAAAGTTTCGAATATAGTCTCGTCTATATTCTAGTCTATAGTATATTCTATAGCGTAATGTATAGTCTAGTCTAAGTTCTGGTCTATAATCTAGGATAAAGTCTAGTCCAAAGACAAGTCCATAGTCAAGTCTACAGTCTAGTCTATAGTCTAGTCTACAGTCTAGTCTATAGTCTAGTCTATAGTCTAGTCTATAGTCTAGTCTATAGTCTAGTCTATAGTCTAGTCTATAGTCTGTTCTATAGTCTAGTCTATAGTCTAGTCTAT
>NW_025810756.1:0-3023 GCF_022045245.1 Lucilia cuprina
TCTAGTCTATAGTCTAGTCTATAGTCTAGTCTATAGTCTAGTATATAGTCTAGTCTATAGTCTAGTCTATAGTCTAGTCTATAGTCTAGTCTATAGTCTAGTTTATAGCCTAGTCTATAGTCTAGTCTATAGTCTAGTCTATAGTCTTATCTATAGTCTTGTCTATAGTCTAGTCTATAGTTTAGTCCATAGTCTAGTCTATTATCTAGTCTATAGTCTGGTCTATAACCTACACTATAGCCTAGACTATAGTCTTTTCTATAGTCTAGTCTATAGTCTAGTCAATAGTCTAGTCTATAGTCTAGTCTATAGTCTAGTCTACAGTCTAGTTTATAGCCTAGTCTAGTCTATAGTCTAGTCTATAATCTTGTCTATAGTCTAGCCTATAATCTTGTCTATAGTCTAGTCTATAGTCTAGTCTATAGTCTAGTCTATAGTCTAGTCTATAGTCTAGTCTATTGTTTGTGCTTTTTGTTGGCCAACCCTTTTTATAGTTTCAAAATTTATGCAAATAAATCTCATTTAAGTAACAACATGGTGTTAACAAGATGCAAACATGTCCAGTCCTCAATCTTGATTAGAAAATAAATGATAAAAATATAAAGAAATAAACAAATACAACAATAAATTTTTGCTCTCTTATTGAAAATATTTTTGTTGTGAGTTTCTTATGCAAATTTGTTTATATTTATTTATTTTTTTTTTTTAATAATTTTTTTTGTCACTGACTTGTGTCTTTATATCTGATTTGTTGTTGGTTTGTTATAAGTTTTGTGATGCAAAAAACGATTGTTATTAAAGGGGGATGAAGAAAGGTTTTGGGTGATTTATAAAGAAAGAAAATTTCCTAAGATTAATATAAAAATATCAAAGAAAATGGGAAAAAAATTACTTAAACTGCCTTTGAAAAAGAACACACGTTAATAAATTCAATGCTATTTAACCTTTTGACCTTTTTCATAAAAGCATTTTCCCGCTTTAATTGCTAACAATTACATATAATTTTTATTTTTCTATTGACAATTTTAATTTCGTTATAACAAGTTCTTTTCTAATGAAATTAAATAATTAGACACGGAAAACCAACATTAAAAACTCAAACGAACAAAAAAAGGTTTTGCTCAAATTATTTTTTTAAATTTGGGAAACTAATGGGACATTGAGTAAAAAATTAATGATTCAGAAAATTTTGTTAAAATATAGCAAAAAAAAAAAACAAACAATTTATTGTCGATTTTTTATGAGCTAATTAATGTTTTGCATTTTCGTTATGAAAACAAGCACAAATTGAAATTATTTATTACTTATAATTAAAATTAGGCGTTCAAATTCTTTTTAAACTATAATTAAACTGTTAACAACTTCTCCGCAATAACATGCAATCAGAAAGTTGTTTTTAGATTAATGGAATTCTATAAACAAAAATAATAAATTATTTTTATTATTTTAAGAAAAATTTATACTTTTTAATTGCCCATAAAATGGCGATTTTTATTTACTTATGCTTTGTCTCTCTCTCTGAATCTCCAGAAATTTAAACTGTTAAGAGTAAAGTCTAGTCTGTACTTTTGTCTATAGACTGGTATATAGTCTAAACTATAGTCTAGTCTGTAGTCTAGTTTATAGTGTAATTAATAGTCAAGCCTTTAGTCTAATTTATAATTTAGTCAATAGTCTAGTCTATATTCTAGTCTATAGTCTAGTCTGTAGTATAGTCTATAGACTAGTGTATAGTTTAGTCTTTAGCTAGTCTCTAGTCAAGTCAAAAGGCTAGCCTATAGTGTAGTCTATAGTCTTGCTTTTAGTCTAGTCTTTGGTCGAGTTTAGTTTAGTATTTAGTCTAGTCTCTAGTGTAGTCTTTAGTATAGTCGTTAGTTTAATCTTTAGTCTAGTATTTAGTCTAAACCATAATCTAGTCTTAAGTTTAGCCTAGTCTATAATCTAGTCTTAAGTTTAGTCTAGTCTAATCTTTAGTCTAGCCTTTAGTCTAGTCTTGAGTCTTGCCTTTAGTTTAATTCTAAGTCTAGTCTCTAGTCTAGTCTTTAGAATAGTGTTACGTCTAGTCTTTAGTTTAGTCTTTAGTCTAGTCTATAGTCTAGTTTTTAGTCGAGTCTATAGTCTAGTCTTTAGCCTAGTCTATAGTCTAGTCAATAGTATAGTCTATAGTCTAGTCCATAGTCTAGTCTATAGTCTAGTATATATTCTAGTATATAGTCTAGTATCTAGTCTAGTCTATAGTATAGTCTTTAGTCTAGTCTTTAGTATAGTCTTCTAGTCCATAGTAGAGTCTATAGTCTAGTTCTTAGTCTAGTCTATAGTCTAGTCTATATTTTAGTATATAGTCTAGTCTTTAGTCTTGTATATAGTCTACTCTATAGTCTAGTTTATAGTCTTTCGTAAAGTCTAGTTTTAAGTCTAGTATATAGTATATTGTATAGTCTAAACTATATTCTATATATATTCTATAGTCTTGTCTAAAGTCTGGTCTATAGTCTAGTCTACAGTCTAGTCTATAATCTTGTTTATAGTCTAGTCTACAGTCTAGTCTATAATCTAGTCTATAGTCTAATCTTTAGTCCATAGTGTAGTCTATAGTCTAGTTTATTGTAGAGTATATAGTCTAGTCTTTAGTAAAGCCTTAGGTCTAGGCTTTAGTCTACTTTAAAGTCTTGTCTATAGTGTATAGTCTAATCTTTAGTCTAGGCTATAGTCTAGTCTTTAGTCTAGGCTATAGACTAGTCCTTAGTCTAGGCTATAGTCTAGTCCTTAGTCTAGGCTATAGTCTAGTCTATAGTAAAGCCTTAGGTCTAGGCTTTAGTCTACTTTAAAGTCTTGTCTATAGTGTATAGTCTAATCTTTAGTCTAGGCTATAGTCTAATCTTTAGTCTAGGCTATAGTCTAGTCCTTAGTCTAGGCTATAGTCTAGTCTATTGTCTAGTCTATTGTCTAGTCTATAGTCTAGTCTATAGTCTAGTCTATAGTCTAGTCTATAGTCTAGTCTATAGTCTAGTCTATAGTCTAGT
>NW_025810757.1:0-1133 GCF_022045245.1 Lucilia cuprina
AATTAAAGCTCTTGCATTTATCAGACATAGCTGCATCCCCAAGTTCAATTAATTTTATTTTAATACATACATAATATGTATAACATATTTACATACATATTGAAGCACATACATACATATGCATATATGTATGTACGTATATATTTTTGTTGTACAATAAAAGATAGCGCACTGTTTTATATAACTTTTTTCAAAAAGCTGCATTTAAAATAATAAAATCATTTTCATATTGTTCATATTATTAAAAATAATAAAAGTTTACATTCCTTTAATTTGCCATCAACAACCAACTAATGCATTGTTCAACTGCGGGCAATAACTCTTTGAATGTGTAAATAGTGGAACCGAAAGACATAGAGAAAATAAATTGCATGGGGCACTGGTAAATGTCACTAAAAAAACAATTGTTTTTATATTTTTCAACTTGATAAAATTGAAAATAATAATAATAACAAAAAAAATCATCTAAAACAAAATTAATGAAAATATAGCCAATAGTAATTAAATCGGGGGAGCTGTAGCTAAATGCAATATGTTGACTTTCATATTTTTGCTGGTTCGTTAGTTAAGTGACTGACAGACCGACTGACTGCTCCCACATAAAGTGCGCAGTTATTGTTGTTGTTGTTATTGCTGTTACTTTTTTGTGGAGGAGGGCATACATAATTATGTGTTTCTAAGTGCCTCATAATTTCTACCACATGATTATTTACATTGTGTGTAGATAAAAACTACGAATACATTCATTGAATTTATTATGAATTCAAAAATAAACGAATTATTATTGTTTTATTTATAAGAAATTCTTATTAATAATTATTATTTTTTTAATTTTTATTCAAAATAAAATTTATGACAAAAGGGTTGTGTTTATGATTATTAGTGAACATTATGATTCTTAATGAAAAAAAAAACCGTTAAATTATAACCAGTGTTTTTAATTGACTTAAATGTAAAATTAATTTTGTTTGTAAAACTTCTAAATTGAAGGAGTAGTTATGGTTGGTGAAAAGACAGACGACATACTAGTCTATAGTCTAGTCTATAGTCTATAATCTAGTCTATAGTCTAGTCTATAGTCTAGTCTATAGTCTAGTCTATAGTCTAGTCTATAGTCTAGTCTATAGTCTAGT
>NW_025810758.1:0-1880 GCF_022045245.1 Lucilia cuprina
GTTCAGTTCTAGTTCAGTTCTAGTTCAGTTCTAGTTCAGTTCTAGTTCAGTTCTAGTTCAGTTCTAGTTCAGTTCTAGTTCAGTTCTAGTTCAGTTCTAATTTAGTTTACTTTGTAGTTTCTCGTTTGTAACAAAATATTTATTAAATTCTTACCATTAACTATTCGTAGTTTTTTCTAATTTCTAATTGTCTCAAAAAAATAATCTTTCGTATAGCACCTATTAAAAGTTAATTATTTTTTCTTTTCTCTTTTCTCTTTCTAGGTAAGTGTTCAACATAAACATGAAATATATAAATTACCTGTGGGTCATCATCGTTATCACAACGAAAATTTTAAAGTTTTAAAGATATAACACAATGACTCAAATTGTATAGGAATTCTTTTAATACTTCCGTTTAAATTACTTGAAAAATGTAAGTACAAGTACGTGAACGTAGAAAATTGCTTAAAACATGTTTATGAATACATAAACCAATTATAAAATAAAAATAATAATAAATGTTAAGAGCGGCCATAGAATATGACTAGTCATAGGTAAAGGAATGTTTTTAGACCAACCCTATTTTTTTTTGCAAGATTATGTGTTTTTTGTAGTACTTTTTTGCTTTTTCTTTATTAAAATGAATTTTTGCTATTTACAGTAAAAAAAGATGTAATATAATGGCTAAAAAGATGGCCATGTTAATTTGTTTCTTAAAACAAAATGAAGTTTAAAAACAATGGAATTCCCATGGTTAGTGGATAAATATTAAAATGGAAATTTTAATATATTTTAAGAAGGGATATACATAAATATACATATGCATGTACTTATGAAGTAGATTTGCAGAGATAAGATTTGTATGGTTATGAACTTTTTTATAGTAGAGTTATTTAAGCTAGGAAAAATTAAAAAAAAAAAATAATAATAATAATAAATATATTCAACATAATATATCTGTTTTAATTTAAAATAATAATTAATTTATAAAATTTTGCCATAATTTAAAAAAAAAATCCGGTTTTAGTTTATTAGTTACTTTTAAGAATATAACAAAAGTTCTCATTACTATTACCACCACTGTAGGTAAATCGTTGACTTAATGTTATGTTCAACTAATCTTTTCTTAAAGCTCGATAATGATTATATTTCCATGTTTTTTTCTTCTTTTGTTATTTTGCGTCTTACTTTAGTTTGTCATTTCATTACCAAAATGGCCACCATAATGGTGCTGTATGTCTGGCTGTTATAATGTTTATTATAATGTTAATTATGTTAAAGTGCTGAATGTTGATGACCATTATGAAAATAGGCGTTACTTTTTTTAATACGTTTGTTGCTTGTTTATGGTTGGGGTAAAGTTGTTGCTAAATAACAACAACAAAAACTTAACTAAAATATCATATATAATTTCTGTGCGTTTTGTTGTTGTTTTGTAAAAATTATTAAATATAACATAAAAAAAACGAAAACAAAAGAATCAGCCACAACAGCAACAAATACAATATTACGGCAAATTTATGAGGCCTTTATAGTTATTATAAAATGGCTTCCTATTTTAATACAAAAGAAAAGAAAACAAAAACATCATTAGTGTGTGAGTTTAATATTTACTCACTCATACTCATATTCATGTTTTTTGCTCAACCATTTTTGTGCTAAAAGAGAACTAATTGTTGTCTTTTATGTGAGCACCAAAGCAGGGATGGTCACATGATATTTTGAGATTGTTACGACTTCTAAGCAAATGAGTCTTTTGGGTAGCTTAAAACTATATTAATGTTTTTTGTTTGAAATTATCTTATGGTAGTTTTATTTTAGTTCAAGTTTAGTCCAGTAATTTTTTTTTAGTTTTAAGTTCAGATCTAGTTCAGTTCTAGTTCAGTTCTAATTCAGTT
>NW_025810759.1:0-2058 GCF_022045245.1 Lucilia cuprina
GACTATAGACTAGAGTATAGACTAGACTATAGACTAGAGTATAGACTAGACTATAGACTAGACTATAGTCGAGACTATAGACTAGACTATAGTCGAGACTATAGACCAGACTATAGACTAGACTATAGACTGGACTACAGACTGGACTACAGACTAGACTACAGACTAGACTACAGACTAGACTATAGACTAGACTATAGACTAGACTATAGACTAGACTATAGACTAGACTATAGACTTGACTATAGACTAGACTATAGACTACACTATAGACTGTACTATAGACTAAATTATAGATTTATATTTAACTGTAAAAGCAAAGGGTTTTACATTTGTATATATACAATTTTTGTTATAAATTTTATTGTTGCGCTTCATTTTAAAAATTCTTTTACTTCCCATCCGAAAATGCTCATCTCCACTGACCAACTTTATAATTTTAGACAATTAATGTGTCAAAGCATTTTCTCGTTTACGCCCATTTAACTTAAACGTATCGAAACGACACACATATTTTGTGAAAGTAAAGGTTTTATAAATTATAAATCAAATTAAAAATTTCCAGTAGAATGATAAAATTTATTTAAACGTGTAGAAAACATGCCAAACATGTTTTCGGGAAACATGTCAAACAACCAACTCTAACACCGAAAAAATTATAACAAATTAAAACTTTAACTTAGAGAAACTTTTCTATTAAATTATTAACTCTGAGTTATACAGTGGACTGACCATAAAGTTGGATTTTAATAAATAATTAGTTTATTAATAAAATACGTGATATACTTTATGGCTTAAACAAGCAAAAAAAAAAAAACATAATGAAAGATAATAGTGTACTGGAACTTTGGCTTCAGTCTCACTTGAGAGGATAAGTGGTAGTGGATATTGTGTTAAACAACTAGTGAATTTTACTTCTACTTTTAGTTGTTCATGTTTATCTCTGTTGCAGATAGTATAAATAAATAAAAATAAAATACAATGAAACGTGACATATTTAAACATTATTGTATATAATACATCATTATGTACATACATACATACATATTTCTAACAACTACTTGGGGAATGAATGTTGTAATTGTTAACATCGTTATCATGAAGTCTACTAAACTACATAAATCTATATGCCATCCTTCAAATACACATATACATACTGCCAGACTATCTAATAATGCGATTTTTCTTAACAATAAACAACAACGACAATATAACAATAAATAGGAAAAGTTTGTTATAAATCTAAAAACTGTCAAGTCATAAAATGAAAATTCAGTGACAAGATTTCAAGTATAAAGGAAAAACTAAGTTAGAAAATAAGCATTTAGATTATTTGTTAACCTAAACCATCTATTAGTGAAATACAAATAGTGTTAAGGATTTCAATAGTTTAAGAAATTAAACGGTATTCTAGACTCATAAGAGCTATGTGCAATTTTGTCGCATTATAAATTATACATTAAAAATACATATGTATATACATTTTAAACGCATTTTAAAAGCAATTAAATCAATGTGAATTAAACTATGTTAGTGTAATCTTTATTTAATTCTTATATTAATTAATTAATTTTCTATTAATTGTACTGATAATCTTGCTTACTAATATAGTAATATTTTTAAATCATAAGCAGTAGAAAAACAATGAATTAATAATAAAAAATCCAATTATTTAAAATTGATATCAAATACAATATTAATTAATGACTTAATTCAATTATAATAATATACATAAAATATAACAAAAACATTATCAATATTACAAAGTTACTGATACTTAAATGGAACCATCTAGTAGAGTGGTACCAAATTGCATGAATTTGGTGTAAAAAAAGCAACCCTAATCTAATAAATAGACTTGTCCAGTCTATAGTCTACTCTAAAGTCAAGTCCAAAGTCTAGTATATAGTCCAGTCCATAGTCTAGTCTACAGTCCAGGCTATAGTCCAATCTATAGTTTAGTCTATAGTCTAGTCTATAGTCTAGTCTATAGTCTAGTCTATAGTCTAGTCTATAGTCCAGTCTATAGTCTAGTCTATAGTCTAGTCTATAGTCTAG
>NW_025810760.1:0-1282 GCF_022045245.1 Lucilia cuprina
AATACCATCTTCACTAACCTTGTGACCAAGATAGGAAATCTCTCGTTCCAGGAATTTACATTTGTCGAGACGTAGGGTTAATCCAGCATCCTCTAGGATACTTAAAAAGTTTTCCAAACGTTGGAAACCTTCCTCAACCGATTTACTAGGGATTATAACGTCATCTAAGTAGGCCAGAACCTCATTTTGGCTATCAAGAAATTCATAACACGTTGGAATACGGCAGGGGCGTTGACCAACCCAAAGGGCATTCTGTTATACTTACTCGTAGTGGCCCTGCATTGTCACAAACGCCGTATATTGTTTTGACGATTCTTCCATTTTTATCTGATGGCTATCAAGAAATTCATAACACGTTGGAATACGGCAGGGGCGTTGACCAACCCAAAGGGCATCCTGTTATACTTACTCGTAGTGGCCCTGCATTGTCACAAAACCGCGTATATTGTTTTGACGATTCTTCCATTTTTATCTGATGGTAACCCATTCCCAAATCTAATGACGTGAAGTATCGGTTTCCAGCTAGCTGCGCAAATTGCTCCTCCAAATTGGGCATCGGGAAAGGTGTTTTGGCAGTGATACGATTCAATGCACGGTAATCGACGCATAGGCGATGTTCGTTATTCTTTTTTTCGGCTAAAACTATACCTGAAGCGTAGGGTGAGTTTGACGGTCGTATTATGTCGGCATCCAACAATTCTTTCACCAGATTATCGACGATTGGTCTTTTAGAGAACGGGATGCGATATGGTTTAACATTTACCGGGACATCAGAGGTTAGTTTAATATCCATATTGAAAACGTTACATTCGCCCAAGTCCTGTGAGCTATCAGCAAAAACAGTTGGATGACTGCTTAACACGTTCCGGAGTTTAGTCTGTTGATCAGGACTCATTTCGTCATTTGTAGATATTAGCATTATCTTCTCTAAGCGGCATTCATCACCTTGTATTACCAATCGACAACCTTGTTGGCATAGGACATCTCTACCGACTAACCAATTCTCGCATATAAGGTCATCTGCCACAATCAATACGTTGATTTCATACGATATGTCGTCCATAATAATCTTGAGTCGAACTTGGCCGGTACTCTTATATTCACCATGAGCAAAACCTTCCAGTAAAACGGAACATGGCTCCACTGAGTCAAAATTTGCAGCAAAACTTTCACAAATAAGGGTGCATCTACTTCCAGGGTCGATAAAAGCCTTTGTTGATATACCATTCACACTTATCTGTTTCACTATCACTTTCGATTCCGCTTTCAGTTCATTAATTTG
>NW_025810761.1:0-1045 GCF_022045245.1 Lucilia cuprina
TTTGAGTGAAATATTAAAAAAGCCCTTTTTTAAAAACTTTGTTTTATGAACAACTTTAGAACAAAACAACGGCCAATACAGCATCTTTTTTTAGAATGCCAAAATTTGACCCCAAACTCAAAAATCAATTTTGAGCGAAATATTAAACAACCCTTTTTTAAAAACTTTGTTCTACGAAAAACTTTAGAACAAAACATGTTATGCACCAAAATGTAGGGAATTGGACTAGCTACAACGTCCAATACAACAACTTTTGTCAGAGATCAAAATTCGGCCCCACATTCAAAAAACAATTTTGAGTGAAGTATTAAAACACACTTTTTTAAAAACTTTGTTTTATGAACAACTTTAGAACAAAACATATTACACACCGAAATGTAGGGAATTGGATTAGCTACAATGTCCAAGACAACAACTTTTGTTAGAATGCCAAAATTCGGCCCCAAACTCAAAAATCAATTTTAAGTGAAATATTAAAAAACACTTTTTTATAAACTTTTTTCTACGAAAAACTTTAGAGCAAAACATATTATACATTAAAATGTAGGGAATTGGACTAGCTACAACGCCCAATACAACAACTTTTGTTAGAATGCCAAAATTCGGCCCCAAACTCAAAAATAAATTTTGAGTGAAATTTTAAAGAACACTTTTTTAAAAACTTTGTTCTACGAAAAATTTTACAGCAAAACATATTATACACCAAAATGTAGAGAAAATGTTAAAGAACCCTTTTTAAAAATTTTTGTTCTACGAAAAACTTTAGAGCAAAACATATTATACACCAAAATGTAGGGAATTAGACTAGCTACAACGTAAAATACAACAGCCTTCGTCACAAGTCCAAAATTCGGCCCAAAATTCAAAAAAAATTTTGAGTGAAATATTAAAGAACATTTTTTTAAAAACTTTGTTCTACGAAAAACTTTAGAGCTATACATATTATTCACCAAAATGTATGTAATTGGACTAGCTATAATGTCCATTACAACAACCTTTGCCAGAAGTCCAAAATTCGACTCCAAATTCAAAAAACAATTTTGAG
>NW_025810762.1:0-2525 GCF_022045245.1 Lucilia cuprina
GATAGATAGATAGATAGATAGATAGATAGATAGATAGATAGATAGATAGATAGATAGATAGATAGATAGATAGATAGATAGATAGATAGACAGATAGATAGATAGTTATTCAACTTACGAACAATTTTAACAGTGAATGTTCCAAAACATAAACACACTGTAATGCAATATTTTCTTTCTGCATCATTTGTATGTACCGGAATCCATTGTAGGGTATACTTATTCCAAATGTTGCAATATGCATAACAATCGTGTGCATCCCACAGTTTTTCGGTGGATTATTGTTTGTGAGTTTCCATCTTCTCCCAAATAAAGTTTTGAGTTTCAATTGTTTAAATATTTTTAAATAAGTTTTATTTTTTTTAGCTTAACAAAACGTTTGTATTACTACTTCTTTTTAAACTTCTTTTAGATTTCATTCTCACATTGAGTACTTTCTTGTAGTAGTAGTTCTTTAATGGTTTTATTATTTTCATCTTAAGTACAAATTTATGATTATTATTTGTTGTTTATTTTTTCAGATTACTAAAATATATAAAAAACAATAACTACTACAAATAGACAGCAGCAGACAATGACGACTAAGTACTTAAATCGAGAATCGTCAATTCTACCCACATTGTGTCATGATATCTTTGAGTAACATCATCTTTTTTTTGTATTTACTTGTAGGTATGTAGGTATCTATGTATCTATATGTATGTATGTATGTATGTGAGTGTTATTAAGTTTATTCAAAATACAATTTGCTTATGTGTCGAGTCTCTTATAGATTTGTTTGCTGTTATTTTTGGAAATAAGGAAGAAACTTTAAAGTAACATATGCACTTTTAAAAGAGTTGCCACATAATAAAATTTGTTTTATTTCATATTGAGCAATATGCCTCAATTAAAAAAAAACTACAAAAACAAGATAACTATAGTAATAATGATTGAAATAGTGTATACGAGTGCATCTAGACTGTCTACATTTGTAGCATCGAATCAATTTAAAGATGCAGTTGTCATTGCATTAACAACTAAAATACTTTAAAGTCAGGCGGACGGACGGACGGACGAACAAACAGACATGTTTTGCTTCACTTACCGACTTCTTCATCTTTTTTTTTTTTTTTGGTTTTCAAAGATGTTTATGATGTTGCATGCTGTCTTGCCTGTTTTTTGTGTTGTGGTTGCAGTGATTGTTTAGTTTAGTTGCTGGCCGTCACATTTATGTAGTAAAAACAACAACAACAACCACTAAATCAAATAAAACTAAAATGAAATCAACCCACATTCAATAGTTGACCCCGTATACTCTTACAGCATGCAACATCACAGCAGCAGATGTAATGTGGTTTTTACTTTATTTGGCCACATGTTGTGTTTGCAAAGTTAAAAGAAAAACAAAACGATTTTGCTTTTTTAACGCCTGTTTGTAGTTTGATTTTGCAACTACACAATTATTATTTATAAATCACAATTATAAATAAAAAGATTTATAAATTCACTATTAATTAGAGAAGTATTTAAACAAATATGTATATGTTCTTCTAAAATTTTCTGAATAAAAGTCCATTTTCTGGCAAAATCAGGTCTTCGGACACTTTATAAAATTTCTGATTAAAGATTCAGTTAAGTCTTTATTATATCTCTCGTTATAATACAGACAACAACTTTTTGTAAAATAATTTTAAATTAATAAACTTTAATACAATACGATATCGCTAAATGTCAGTGAACCTTTTAAAAACACCACAACTTTTAAACAAAGCTCTATTTTAAAGTATTTAATATCTTTTACTGGTTCCCTACCACTTAATTTATATTTTCATAAATGACCGCTCACTCACTCACTCACTCACTCACTAATCGTCATGATGATGATAAATTTGTTGTTACTGATATTAAATGCATTAATGACATGATGACAAATTTATTTCAAAATATTTTTATCCAATATGTCAACTTATCATTTAAACTATAAATTAAATAAAACGAAAAATAAAAAGAAAAACTAACCAACTTTCAAACTAAACAAATTTGTCGAAATTCACTACGGAAGGGAAACAAAACATTTCACCCATTTCTGTCTAATGTGACATTTGAACAAATGCATTCATTAGGCGACTATTTACAGTGTGGCGCTATTGTAAATATCCAACAGCAGCTAAAAAAAACTTGCAACAACGACTACTGGCATGAGTAACCCCAACAACAGTTTCAACTGCCACTACCACCACCACTACGACCAGCAGGCAGCACCAAGACCGACCGGCATTACAATTTATGGCCAATAAAGTCAAGGCATACAGAAGTGCTATATAACACATGACACATACAAAAATAAACAAACAAACAAATAGACAAAACTTTTTTCTAAAATTATTTATTTAAAATTGTTTTAATAAATAAAACAAAAAAGGGACAAACTAACTACCCTTCACGAAGGGTAGTCATCTTGTCGTGATGTGAAGGCTTAAGTGCGATGAATCTCATGGGCCATGCTGACGGAGACAGCTTTGCTTGAGCTGGCTGCCTCCTAG
>NW_025810763.1:0-1419 GCF_022045245.1 Lucilia cuprina
TATTTTTAGAAAATGGCTAATTGGATAGATCGGTAGAATTATTTTCACAGCTTCAAAAACGCGGTATTTTAAGGTTCCGATATGGCTGCAAATAACATTGACAGTTTTCATGCCAGGACAATCGTTTATGCATCATTTTAAAGCATTACAGTTGCACTTTGTTTTGGTGTATAATTTGTGGCATAATGAATTTTTAAAAAAATTGGATAGATCGGTATATTCATTGGTACAGGTTAGGAAATGCGGTAATTTAAGGCTCCGATATGGTTGCAAATATCTTTTGTAGTTTTCGTGTTATAGCAGTCGTTTATATATCTTTTTATTGCATTATAGTTGCCATTTGTTTTGGTATATAATTTTTTGCATAATATATTTTTAGAAAATGGCTAATTGGATAGATCGGTAGAATTATTTTCACAGCTTTAAAAACGCGGTATTTTGAGATTCCGATATGGCTACAAATAACATTGATAGTTTCCACGCTATGACAGTCATTTATGAATCATTCTAAAGCAATATAATTGCACTTTAATATGGTATATCATTTGTAGCATAATGTGTATTTTTAGAAATTGGTCAATTTGATAGATCGGTAGAATTATCGTTCTATGTTTAATAAACGCAGTAATCTGAGGTTCCGATATGGTTGCAATTAACTTTGGCAGTTTTCGTGCTAGGACAGTCGTTTATGCACCATTTTAAAGCATTAAAATTGCCATTTGTTTTGGTATATAATTTATTGCATAATGTATTTTTAGAAAATGGCCAATTGGATAGATCGGTAGAATTATTTTCCCAGGTTTAAAAAGGCGGTAATTTGAGGTTCCGATATGGTTGTGAATAACTTTGACAGTTTTCATGCTATTACAGTCATTTATGCATCATTTTAAAGCATTATGATTGCACTTTAATTTGGTATATCATTTGCGGCATAATGTGTTCGTCTAAAAAATGGTCAATTTGATGTATCGGTAGAATTGTTGTTCTATGTTTAAAAACGCTGTGACTTGAGGTTCCAATATGGTTGCAAATAACTTTGACAGTTTTCATGCCAGGACAATCGTTTATGCATCATTTTAAAGCATTACAGTTGCACTTTGTTTTGGTGTATAATTTGTGGCATAATGAGTTTTTACAAAAATAGGATAGATCGGTATATTTATTGGTACAGGTTTAGAAATGCGGTATCTTTTATAGTTTTCATGTTATTGCAGTCGTTATATATCTTTTTATTGCATTATAGTTGCCATTTGTTTTGGTATATAATTTATTGCATAATATATTTTTAGAAAATGGCCTATTGGATAGATAGGTAGAATTATTTTCACAGCTTTAAAAACGCGGTAATTTGAGGTTCCGATATGGCTGCAAATAACATTGACAGTTTTCACGCTATGACAGTCATTTATGAATCATTTT
>NW_025810764.1:0-1038 GCF_022045245.1 Lucilia cuprina
CATCTATTGGGTGACATGATTTTCTTTCTGCAAAACAAAAATTGAGCCACCAATAGATGGCGCTGATATTAGGCCGTTTCAGGGTTGCCACTTCTCAGAAATCTTAAAAAATGTGGCATTATTTAAAAGTGAAATATCTCGAAAACCACTGGGCCGATTTCTATAAAACCATAGGCTATGGATAGAAGAATTATTAGGCTATCTGAAAATTTTATTTGGTAGGGTTACCAGGTTGTGGAAATATGTAAAAATGTTTTTTTATAAAGGACTCTACAAACCATTCTTTAAAGTAATATATTTCTGGACCTAATAGACCTAGAAAGACGGACCAATGGTCTATAGATTGGGTGGCAATTGAGCTTTAAAATTTTATTAGGCAGGGTTGCCAGGTTTTACAAACACCTATATTATTAATGTTTTTAATTGTGTAAGAAAACATATGAAAAACTCTGGGAATATTGGGCCTACAAAAAAGATTTTTGGACCAGGGTTGTAGAATGATTTGAGGATTACAAAAAAATAATTATAAAAGGGTTGCCAGGTTATCGTAATAAAAGCACTGACAAAATTACATTGTGACATTGGTCTAATATATTTTATATTTATTATCAAAATAAAACTTAATTAAAACCTGGCAACCCTGTCAAAATAATTTTTTTGTAATCCTTAAAATTTTATACAACCCTGGTCCAAAAATTGCTTTTGTAAACCCAATATTTCCGGAGTTATTCATATGTTTCCATACTTCATTAAAATCCTTAATATTATACGTATAATTCAAACCTGGCAACCCTGCCTAAAAAAATTTTAAAGTTCAATTGCCACCCAATCTATAGACCATTGGTCCGTCTTTCTAGGTCTATTAGGTCCAGAAATATATGACTTTAGAGAATGGTTTGTCGAGTACTTTATACTGATAGCATTTTTACTTATTTCCACAACCTGGCAACCCTGCCAAATAAAATTTTCAGATAGCCTTATAACTCTTCTATCCATAGCCTATGGTTTTATAGAGATCGGCCCACTGGTTTCCGAGAT
>NW_025810765.1:0-2236 GCF_022045245.1 Lucilia cuprina
TAGATAGATAGATAGATAGATAGATAGATAGATAGATAGATAGATAGATAGATAGATAGATAGATAGATAGATAGATAGATAGATAGATAGATAGATAGAAAAATAAAATTTGTTATTAAGTTACTTAGTTTGACCTTAACGCCCATATAATTTAATTTTTTCTTAACATTTTAATCCATAACTGACCCGAGTCCCTTCTTTCGAAAATCACGTTTTCATAATAATTATTCACATCCAACCAAATTGAATATAACACCCTTATTCGTTTTTTTTACGTCTTCGAATTATTCGCAAAATATTAAGCTTCCACTTTACATAAATCACTTACATTCTACAATGGCTGTTAAACTTTATGAATAACTACTTAAAGTTTAATTTTCATCATTAAATTATAAGAGCAACTATTAAAAATCAACAGAAAATTTATGTTAAAGTCTCAACATCCATTAAAAAAACAACAATTTTACTAAGAGCAAAAAATTAATCGCATACAGAAAAACTAGTAAGTATACAAATATTAAAAATGATTTAAATACCTTCTAAAGCAATATTTTCAACAAAATTATGACTACTTCACACACAGTTTTATTTAATTTCCTTTTTTGCAAGTTAAACACTTTACTTACAAAGAGGATAACACAAAAAACGGAGAGTAATAATATTTTAACATAAACACATAGAGAAATACAAGTGTTTATGAGTGTGTAAGCGTCTGAGTACAATGTCCTTTTAGTTTCCTTGCAAAAGTATACAAAAAGCGGGTACGAGTAATTTGGCCACATGAAATGAAAAATGCATAAAGGAACTCAACAAAAGAACGAACAAAACAACGAAAAACAATAAACAAAAGAACATTAAGTAACTATTAAAACAAATTATAAAGAAAACAGGCAACAACAATTTCAGTGAAAATTATGAAAAATTATAATGAACGTAACGACGTGTTGCAAACAGTAGCATCAGCAACAGTAGACGTATGAAAAAGGAATGCATTTAGTAATTTAAAAAAAAATACTTTTTATGTTTTTTCTTAATTTATGCTGTATGTCAAAAACTGTTGAAAATACTGAAGCTAAGATGTAAACGTGAAATGTCATTAAAAAATAAATTGAAACTTTAGACAAATTTGTGTTATTATATAATAAATTACAATTAAAGCGTTAAACAGCAGGCAACAAAAATTTAAAATATTTTACATTTGCAGTATTTCAAATTAAGTCATTTAAAATCTAAGAATTCTATAAAAAAAGTAAAAAAGAAATTTATTTTATCACCTTTTTATATAAAGGTCTCTGATTTTTCATTTTTATTCATCAAACCACGTCTATGGTGCAAAATATTTTATTCTATTTGTAGTTTTGCTGTGCAAATGACAAGACAACTTTAAACAAATCAATCACTATGTGAAACACTTTTTTAGATGAACGTGATTAGAATTCAATTAGATAAAAACATAAAAATAAGATAAAGAAAAATAGAGGAGTAAAACATACACAAACAGGAAATAGGAAATACTCTCACACAAGCACAACATTGAAAATAAACCCTCATTTTTTAGATAAGAGATGACTTTACTTATCACTAAACTACTCACTAACACATTCGTTTTTTCTCTTCCTCTTTATAGCTGTATTTATGTTTATCTTGCTAATGCTCTCCAAAACACATAAATACAAATCTGTTTAGATTTGATTTTATGTTTTAATCATTTGCAAATGTTGGTTTTTATATTTTTCTCTGATTTGTATCCAATTTTTTTCTTTTTTACAATTCATACTAAAGAAAATTAGAAAGTCATTTGTTTAACAAATGGCACGTATTTGCTAATATAAAATGGGGAATAAATAGGAAATAAAATTTAAGCCGGAATTGGAGAGAAACGAAGATGAGTGCAAGTAAAGGCAAAGAGATATATCCTCTTGATTACCAGGGTAAATTTTAATTATGCAATAGAGTTATAAGAATCAGTTGATGAAATAGTGTGTATAAAATGTTATTTAATTTTATCAAATTAACTACAATCCAATGGTTTATTAATTAACTACAAGTAAAACTGAACTGAACAAGAACTGAACAAGAACTAAACTAGAACTAAACTAGAACTGAACTAGAACTAAACTAGAACTAAACTAGAACTGAACTAGAACTGAACTAGAACTGAACTAGAACTGAAATAGAACTGAAATAGAACTGAACTAGAACTGAACTAGAACTGAACTAGAACTGAACTAGAAC
>NW_025810766.1:0-1336 GCF_022045245.1 Lucilia cuprina
CTTTAAAATGATGCATAAATGACTGTCATAGCGTGAAAACTGCCAAAGTTAATTGCAACCGTATGGGAACCTCAGATTACTGCGTTTATTAAACATAGAACAATAATTATACCGATCTATCAAATTGAATAATTTCTAAAAATACACATTATGCTACAGATGATATACCATATTGAAGTGCAATCATAATGCTTTAAAATGATGCATAAACCGTATGGGAACCTCAGATTACTGCGTTTATTAAACATAGAACAATAATTCTACCGATCTATCAAATTGACCTATTTGTAAAAATACACATTATGCTACAAGTGATATACCATATTAAAGTGCAATCATAATGCTTTAAAATGATGCCTATATGACTGTCATAGCGTGAAAACTGCCAAAGTTAATTGCAACCATAGCGGAACCTCAGATTACTGCGTTTGTTATACAAAGAACAATAATTCTACCGATCTATCAAATTGAATAAATTCTAAAAATACACATTATGCTACAAATGATATACCATATTGATGTGCAATCATAATGCTTTAAAATGATTCATAAATGACTGTCATAGCGTGAAAACTGTCATTGTTATTTGCAGTTATATCGGAACCTCAAATTACCGCATTTTTAAAGCTGTGAAAATAGTTCTACCGATCTATCCAATTGGCCATTTTCTAAAAATATATTATGCAATAAATTATATACCAAAACAAATGGCAACTATAATGCAATAAAAAGATATATAAACGACTGCTATAACATGAAAACTATAAAAGATATTTGCAACCATATCGGAGCCTTAAATTACCACATTTCCAAACCTGTACCAATAAATATACCCATCTATCCAATTTTTTTAAAAATTCATTATGCCACAAATTATACACCAAAACAAAGTGCAACTGTAATGCTTTCAAATGATGCATAAACGATTGTTCTGGCATGAAAATTATCAAAGTTATTTGCAACCATATCGGTATATAATTTATTGCATAATGTATTTTTAGAAAAAGGCCAGTTGGATAGATCGGTAGAATTATTTTCCCAGGTTTAAAAAGGCGGTAATTTGAAGTTCCGATATGGTTGTGAATAACTTTGACAGTTTTCATGCTATGACAGTCATTAAGGCATCATTTTAAAGCATTATGATTGCACTTTAATATGGTCTATCATTTGTGGCATAATGTGTGTTTTTACAAATTGGTCAATTTGATAGATCGGTAGAATTATTGTTCTATGTATAATAAACGCAGTAATCTGAGGTTCCGATATGGTTGCAAATAACATTGACAGTTTTCATGCCATGACAATCGTTTATGCATCATTTTAAAGCATTACAGTT
>NW_025810767.1:0-2625 GCF_022045245.1 Lucilia cuprina
GAACTAGAACTGAACTAGAACTGAACTAGAACTGAACTAGAACTGAACTAGAACTGAACTAGAACTGAACTAGAACTGAACTAGAACTAGAACTAAACTAGAACTGAAGTAGATCTGAACTAGAACTGAACTTATATAGGCCTACAGTTTTGACTATAGTTCCGTCAACGGGTAAACGGCCTTTAATGAGTAAAACTCCTGGACAACACACACATTCGCTTTCAATTACGAAACTCCTAACATTTAGGCCAATATTTAAGAAACCCATACATAGTACGTTAGTACCTATGTATGTATGTTTGTATACTCTACTGAGTTTCACCTTTTGCACCTTAATGTCCTGTATATAGAGTCAACCTTTCAGTTTATATTTAAGAAATAAAACAACAACAAAATTGTACAGAAACAATGTGCGTAAAAACTGTGTGTATGTGTTTATGTTCGTCGAGAAGAATTCTCTGTCCGCAGTATTAAAATAGAATTAAGTTTTACCTTGATAGAGCCATTAAAAACATGAAATGGAAAATATAAAAAAAGAACGTATAAAACTTTTTCAAACAACCCAGACTATACTACATACTTACATACATTTTATGCTACCATGACCAATCATCATCAACATCCAACATTTTTAAAAACAAATTTCAAATGCTGTGAAGACTTTAGTTAAATGTTACTGACGCTTTCCAAAATGTTCATTATTATGAGGTTTTGCTGTACTTGCTGCTGCTGCTGGTTGGTTCATAAATCCTGGATTCTAAAAGTATTATTACCGCCACAAACATGAAAATAATACAACAAAAACAGCAACATGATGACATTTTTATTATTTTTATAAAATGTTGTACGAGTATACATATGTATGTATGTTTGTTCACATGTACAACTACAAGCGAAGTGTAAAATAAAATATAAATAAATATACAACTTTTTTTGTTGTTGTTTATTTTGTTGATATTCATAATCAAGCCATAAGCCTGAGAGAGAGTGAGTGTTAGTAGGCGGTAAAATAAGATATAGGAGGAAGCGGAAACGGTGGGGGGAGGCGAATGGTGTAGCATACTTCTGGGATACTGATATAAATTTATGTATAAAATATGTTTAAAATAATTGCATTTTTAGTCCATATTTTACAGTGTGGTTTTTGGCGGTTTTTATGGTTTTAGAAAATTAGCTTTTTGTTTAGTTGTGACAGCTAAATGTCTAAAATGTCATTAGAAAAAATTAATAGAGAAAAAAAAAACACAAATATAAATGTAAACTGCTGATGGATTTGTTAGTTAAATAGAATATTTTATTCAAATACCTTGAAGTGCTCATAACCTTGGTTATGTTTAAAGTGGAACAAATTTAATTTAAAACTTAAACAAAATTATTTTTTTTATTTAATTTAATTGTATATTTGCTGAAATTGTGAAAAATATACGAAATATTAAAGGAAATATGAAAAACATAACTATACAAAATCATGAAATATGTAGACTGTTTAAACATTTTAAACAATTTTAAAAATCCAAAATTTTGATAATTAGAACATTGATAATTTTAATGTTGAAAAATTTTGAAAATTCAAGCAAAGGTTAATTTATTTCAGGAAAATTTGAAAAAATTCTGTTTCTTAAATTTTATCTGTATAAAATGTTTTTACTTTTAATCAAGTTGTATTAATTTTATTTAAGAGCTTGCAAGAATATATAATTTTGTTTAATTTACATGTATACAAAATGCATCACTGCATGTGGTACAAATTACAGAAAAAAAACGCCGAAAAAAGCTTTTAAATTATACTTCTACAGCTAAATATGTTAATGCAATAAACATTAAGCACAGAGAAGAAAACAAACAAATACCAAAAAGCTCCCCTTTTTAAAGTAGTCAGCTAAATAATAAAAGTGCATTTAATGAGAGCAAACAAACAGCTTTTAATAAAATTTAAACAGAAAGAAAGAGAGAAAATCAAAAACAACCAAAAGAAATAATAAAATACAAATACAATACATACTGAGAAAAAAGGGGAGACTTATTGAAAGAGAGTTTGTTTATAATAAAGAGACTATTTTACAGAGAGTAAGAAATGGGGAGCATATTGCACAGTGTTACCAATTCTCTTCTAATATTTCCCGTTAAACCATGTCACAAAAGCCGCTACAAATTGTTAGATTTTTATTTTTGCTAAAGGCGCTAGAAAGCTATCGGCTAGATTATAGACTGGACTATAGACAATGTAATAGACTAGACTCCACTACACTATAGACAAGACGTGACTTTAAACTAGACTATACACTAGATACACTCTTCTATAGTCTATTGAATCTATTCTAGTCTATAGTCTATTCTATAGTATATAGTATAGTCTATAGACTATAGACTGGACTTTAGACTAGACTGTAGACTAGACTGTAGAATAGACTGTAGAGTAGACTATAGACTAGACTATGAACTAGACTTGAGACTAGCCTATAGATTAGACTATAGACTAGACTACAGACAACACTAGACTATACACCAGACTATGAACTAGACTATAGACTAGATTATAATATTGACTAGACTAAACTATAGACTAGACTATAGACTAGTCTACAGTCTAGTCTATAGTCTACTCTATAGTCTACTCTACAGTCT
>NW_025810768.1:0-1608 GCF_022045245.1 Lucilia cuprina
GACTAGACTATAGACTAGACTATAGACTAGACTATAGACTAGACTATAGACTAGACTATAGACTAGACTATAGACTAGACTATAGACTAGACTATAGACTAGACTATAAACTAGAATATACCATAGACTAAACAATAAACTAGACTATACTATATACTATACCCTTCTCACAAAGGTGAAGGAAATAAAAATATGTAATAGTTTTATTTTTTTCTTTATATCTAAAAAATCCTTAAGATATAGTTTATTATTTAAAAAATCCTTAACATTTTCCCCAATAATTAAATATTTACAACAAGTTAAAAATAATATTTCTTAGAACTTTTACAAACAATTTTAATCTTTTGCAATTTTATTAAAAATATTTACTTTCTAACATTCTATTTCATGTCTTTACACATGTTTTAAGAAAAAAATTAAGAAGACTTTGAAAATTTTTTAACGAAAAAAACTTATAAATTTTCTCATAAATGTTTGTGAAAATTGTTTAATATAAATTAATTATATGTGTAAAAGTCATTTTAACAAGTGGTAAAACACTTTGTTGTGGTTTGATATATTAAAACAATAATTTTCTATACACAATAGCACAAACTAATAGAAAGTTAACCTGCTGTGTTTGCACTACAAACTAAAAACTGACAGAAAATGTCTACATATTCACACAAAATCTCTATATTGCGTACATAAAATCTTGAACAAACACTATAAAATACACAAAAATTCGAACGTGTAGAGGTTTATATTTAAAAATACATACAGCTACCGATGTCTTAAAAGAAACCCACAGGAAGTTGTGTGCAGGAAAAAATTCTAAATTCTTTAGATAAATTAAATTATTTTCAAAGTCTACACAATAGACTTGAACAAATGAAACAATAAATCGCATACACCCAAACATTATACACTCGTATAGATAACACGACTATACAGCCTTGGGCATTTTAAAAAATGCGAAATCAATTA
The DNA here is from genome assembly GCF_022045245.1 of Lucilia cuprina. Classification (NCBI taxonomy): domain Eukaryota; kingdom Metazoa; phylum Arthropoda; class Insecta; order Diptera; family Calliphoridae; genus Lucilia; species Lucilia cuprina. The sequence goes on from NW_025810768.1 coordinate 967, forward strand.
CTATTCCTCACGGTCTGAAGTTATCAAGCCTCAATTTTTTCATGTAAACCTTAATTAAGATAAACTTAGTTTTAGACCTACTTGGAAGCTAAATAATGAGAGTATATCTGTTTCCCATCACTGATTTATTGAAACATATGCATGGTACAACGTTTTACACACAAGAGTAGTACTGATTATTTTAAACAAATTTCTTAAGACACTGGCAAAAGCAACCAGATTTTCTTCTTTCATACTCTCACATGTCCTCGCAACTTGCACATGTGTTCACCTGGTAGGAATTTTAATTTTTCTCAATACGGTTTCACCTGGAGGTACTTGAAATTTGTGCTAATATGTGTGCGTGATTGTGCAACAACATAAGAAAGTTTATACATTTTGTTGAATAAACTTACATGGTTTTAATAATTAGAAGAATACTATACAATGTTTCCAATAATATTACATATTTATTTTATTATTCATTTCAAATTTTACAGAATGTGTATAATATTATAAATCAGACGTATTACATACATTGAACTGAACTAGAAGTGAACTAGAACTGAACTAGAACTGGACTAGAACTGAACTAGAACTGAACTAGAACTGAACTAGAACTGAACTAGAACTGAACTAGAACTGAACTAGAACTGAACTAGA
>NW_025810769.1:0-1834 GCF_022045245.1 Lucilia cuprina
GTTAGTTAGTTAGTTATTTAGTTAGTTAGTTAGTTAGTTAGTTAGTTAGTTAGTTAGTTAGTTAGTTAGTTAGTTAGTTAGTTAGTTAGTTAGTGAGTTAGTTAGTTATTTAGTTATTTAGATAGTTTTTTAGTTAGTTAGTTAGTTAATTTGCTTGTTTGTTTGTTTGTTACTTCACATATATCTTGAACGACACATAGAAGTGAAACTTATGACTCACTCGTAAAAACTCATTCTAATTTTCTTGCCAGATGCAATAAATCACAGTTAACTCATTAAATATTTTTATTAACAACATTTCTTAGTTTTTGAAAATAACCGCTATTTAACCCAAAAATTCACAACCAACACACAAAATAGAAAATCTTTTTAAACATAAAAATTTAACTGCAATTTAAATAAATGTACAAAGTAATAAAACTAAACCAAAACAATTTTATCTAAATTTAAAAACAAATGTTATTGCTTTTGTTGCTGTTGCTAATAACATACGTTTAAACACCTTGCATAAAGAAACAAAAACAAAATAATGTTTATATGTAGCTCGTATCAAGAATACAAATTATTTTCTTTAGTAAATAAACGTAAACAAATTTAGATGTTTATGAATGAATGGATTAAAAAAAAGGTAAATATTTTGGCAAAAACTAAACTGCCTTATATTTCCTTAATAAAGCGTAACATTTCTAGGAATATTTAAATGAATATGTATATGTATTTATATACAAAAGTATCTATGTATGTATTTGTATATTCTTGTTCCAATTTTAAACGTATTTTGCAACAACATTCGATATGGACTATAATTTATGGCAAATTTGTTTATTTTTTGCGATTTTGTTTTTTTAGGTGTTGGAGAAAATGTGAAACTATTTTTTGGTTATTAGATTAAAAAATATATTTATGTATGTATGTATGTATGTATGTATGTATGTATGTATGTATGTATGTATGTATGTATGTATGTATGTATGTATGTATGTATGTATAATATGTTGGTATACAATGTATATATGCATATTTTTCTATTGAGTTCATTCTACTCAATATTTTTAAGAATGAAGGTGGTGTGTTAAATGATTTTATATTTAATACATATAAACTTATATCTGGGGAGTATCACTATCTGTAGTTCTAGTAACAATAATCAAATAGTATTTTTATCTTTTATTTTATTTATATTTATATATGTATCTGTATCTGTAAATGTTGTTTTGTTTTCTATGTATTTATATTTGTTATTTAAATTTTTGCGCATAAATTTAGCTTTTTTATTTTCAAATCATTTACTGATTTACAGTTTTATATTTGCGTATTATCTCTCTTTTGTTTGTTGCTGTAGTAGAGTAGTATTAACAAACTTTTAACTAGTTGTGGTATTGGTTTTTAAAGTTTTTTTGTTGTTACTTTTGTTGCTATTTTATCTCGTAAGACACCCACGTTTAGATACACCTGCCATGGAACGTGAAGGAAATTATTTTAGTTGATGTTGATTTAATTCTTTCGGTTTTGTTGTTATAGTAGTTGTTGTTTCAATTATTATTTTTATTATTGTTGTTGTCAGTTTATATTGAATCATTACGTGTGTATTTGCTAAAAACTCAAATATTATGGTTGGGATAGATGAAAATTGGTACAGAGATAGTCACTGCAAATTTAAAGAGTGGCTTGTTAAAATTGTTATTTTTCATCTTGTTTACTTCTAGTTCAGTTCTAGTTCTAGTTCAGTTCAGTTCTGGTTCAGTTCAGTTCTAGTTCAGTTCTAGTTCAGTTCTAGTTCAGTTCTAGTTCAGTTCTAGTTCAGTTCTAGTTCAGTTCTAGTTCAGTTCTAGTT
>NW_025810770.1:0-1739 GCF_022045245.1 Lucilia cuprina
AAAACCGACAACTTACCAAACATTCCGTGGGAAATAGTTGTAGTATTTCTTGGGCAATTTCTTTACAACGAGATATGGTCAAAATCAGTTTATTGCGTACATAAAATTCAACAATAGAACGTACAATAGCATCACTCTGTTCCGGTGTCAACAGTTCAGTTCTGGCATATTCATGTAGTATATTTTCAACAGCTGGAGTAGAAGTTAAAATTTCTTTAACATTTATATCAAAATCCTGAAAAAAATTAAAAATAACTATAAATTCAATTAAATTTTTTTTACTGATATTATTTCCTACCACTTTTCTTCTTTTTGGCTGAGGTGATATAGTTATATCAACCGACTGATTGGAAAGTAAAACATCATCCGAGACTCTAATCAGCTGAATAAATGAAGTAATTTAAAAATTTTATTTAGTTAGTGGAAATTTTAATTATCAGGCATTTAAACTTTACCTTGTTAGAAGTTTTCATCATGCTTTTGGGCGGGTTATCAGGTAAAATAGTTTCCTCAACAGGTTCAATTTTAATTTTCTTTAAAGTTATTCTTGGATTAAGCACTTCTCTATTAATGCCCATGGGAGTTTTGTTAGTCTAAAAGAAAATCGTTTTTTTTTACAACATTTAGCTGTTAATTAAGGTTTTTTATGAATTTTACCTTATTAAGGATTTGTTTTTGACTAGATTTTTTAAAATCCTGTAGTACTGTGTTTATCGTTTGTTGAACAGCATTTGTTAAAAGCTAAGTAAATGAATGTAATAACAAGAGTTATAGAAATAATTTTATTATTTTAAATATTACTTACAGTCGATAAATTATTAATTTCGGTTTCAGGCAGCATTCCATTTAAGGTGGACTGGAACTGAGGATGTTTTAAAGAATGTATATAAACAATTAAATAAAAGATTACAAGTCTAGGCTCTAGACTACAAACTAGATAGAAATATTCTATAATCCAAAATAGTCTAAGACTATAGACTATTTTAAGGTTAAGACTTTAAACAAATTTAATTAAAATTTAAAAAATTCTGCATAAACTTACCGATTTTGTTTCTATTCTATTATTTACTTTATCACCACCAGCCATCGTTTGTGTTGTGGACACTTCACAACTTGCATTTTTATTTTGCCATTCTTTTAAACGATGTTCAAATATTATTTTTGTACCCAAACAATTGGTATCCTTAAATAATTCATCAATATGACGTATTTGCATATACTTCAATGCTTCGCCAGTAATACCATTAGCTAAAAAACACAAGGGAATATGTTAAAAACTTTTTTCTGAAAAATATTATTTGTTATTATTAAAACCTGTCATAAAATCATGCAATTCATCATAAAGTCCAATTTCCATTAAAATGTTATCCATGATATTATTTCGTTTAATATCATTTAAATTTTTAAAACCAGTTCCTCTTCTGGAGGTTGAAGATGATGGCTCTTGTATTATATAATCATTATCGGTATTTTTTCCATTATGGCTTATACTTTCAGGAGATACAGTACGAGGATTGTCTTCGTCTGATATGTAGCGTACGTTTTTAGTACGGGTTCTTCTGCTACGACGACGTTGGCTGGAATATAAAAGTAATCATAAAATAAATTGATTTTTAAGAGAATATTTAAAAACTAACCTTTTATTTACATTGTGGCTAGAATCGTACTCTTCATACAAGATTTCTAATGTTGAACATTTCATAAAAAAGGAAGAAATATATAATTAACTAAATAGAATT
>NW_025810771.1:0-1687 GCF_022045245.1 Lucilia cuprina
GTCATAGTCTAGTCATAGTCTAGTCATAGTCTAGTCATAGTCTAGTCATAGTCTAGTCATAGTCTAGTTATAGTCTAGTCATAGTCTAGTCATAGTCTAGTCATAGTCAATTTCTGAATTGCCTGAAATTTTGTCAATAATTTGCTGTTTAAAAATGTAGAAAATAAATTTAAAAAGCTCATGCCACCGGTCTGTTTTATTTGGTGGAATTTTGAACAGAAATACTTAAGATTTGTGAAGCGTAACGATATAAACAGAGCGGCATGGGGTGTTTCTGGTCGGTTTTGTTGCTATTGCTGCTGCTGATGATGACAATGTTGTTGTGCATTATAAATATTTATGTACGAACGAACGACTACATAAAATGGTACATTTATTTTAAAAACAATTTCAAACTCACTCTCATTTGGCAAATCCCAATAATCAAGCAGCAGCAGGTAGTGGATAGCGCAGATAATATATCCGGTTCCGGTTAAGCCTATATTTGAAATGTTTGTTGTGTTTTTGTCGTTGTTACTCATATGAATACAAACATACACATTATCACAAGTATAAAATTGTCAATAAACCTACTTGTGGGTTTTTACTTTTTACTGAACAGAACAACGTCAAAAAAAAGTCAATGAAATTTATGTTAAAAATGTGAATGCACGCAATGCAAGTGCATATCACCATACCCCGTACTGCACCATGCAATGAACTAGAGCGACATGTGTTTAAGAGTTAGAATACTGTTGCTATAACAACAACGGTTATTGGTCTACTTGGTTTTTCTTACAAGGCTTAAATACACGTACAGATATTTACCTACAACTGCTGAAATAAGGGCTCTGGAATGAATCTGTTCACTACTTCAAATGTTTTCGAGCAGGAAGAGAAAAAGGACGAGAAACAGAAAAAACGGTATTTATGTATGACAGGGTAAGCACAACTTCCGTTAGCGTATAAATTATCTGGTATATATCCTCTTTCTCTCTGTCTACATACATACAAGCATATATACATATATGGGCAACTTAATGTTGAAAATCAGTAAAATACCAATTGTATTCTAGGTCAGTCATCGTATTTGGAGTCTGGAGCAATAACGAATGAACGTTAACAATCCAAACTGCCTGCTCCTATGTACATACGTATGAACGATTGTGAAGTGGAATGCTATAAATCTTTTTACTGCAATTAATTACACGGCAACTGAGTCGATTTATGACAATTCGGATATGTATGTAACAGTATATAAGGAACCAGTTTAACTGGCAGCATGTAACCCAACCAAACAGCCAGTCAAGCAAAAGCAACATTTCATCATGGAAGCAACAAGATGGCCATCTCTAATTGACATCATTCTTGTCGAGAATGAACTTCCTATTTTGTTTTTACTATTTTTGTTTAAAACGAGGTTGGTTTTTTGTATTGTTCTTGACTATAGTACAGTTTATAGTCAAGTCTAGTCCAGTCTGCAGTCTTGTCTATAGTTTAGTCTAAAGCCTTGTCTATATTGTAGTCTATAGTCTAATCTATAGTCTAGTCTATAGTCTAGTCTATAGTCTAGTCTATAGTCTAGTCTATAGTCTATAGCCTAGTCTATAGTGTAGTCTATAGTCTAGTCTATAGTCTAGTCTATAGTCTAGTCTATAGTCTAGTCTATAGTCTAGTCTATAGTCTAGTCTAGTCTATAGTCTAGTCT
>NW_025810772.1:0-1825 GCF_022045245.1 Lucilia cuprina
GACTAGACTATAGACTAGACCATAGACTAGACTATAGACTAGACTATAGACTAGACTATAGACTTGACTATAGACTAGACTATAGACTAGACTATAGACTAGACTATATACTAGACAATAGACTAGACTATAGACTAGACTATAGACTAGACTATAGACTAGACTATAGACCAGACTATAGACTAGACTATAGAATATACTATAGAATAGACTATAGAATAGACTATAGAATAGACTATAGACTAGACTATAGACTAGACTATAGACTAGACTATAGACTAGACTATAGCCTAGACTATAGACTAGACAATAGACTAGACTATAGACTAGACTATAGCCTAGACTATAGACTAGACAATAGACTAGACTATAGACTAGACTATAGACTAGACTATAGACTAGACTATAGACTAGACTATAGACTAGACTATAGACTAGACTATTGACTAGACTAAAGACTAGACTATAGACTAGACTATAGAATATACTATAAACTAGACTATAGACTAGGCTGAACTATTGGTTATACTCTAGTATATAGGATAGACTATAGACTAGACTATAAGCTATACTATAGACTAGACTATACGGTCGACTATATACTAGAATATAATCTAAACTATAAGCTAGAGTATAGACTAGTCTATACTATACTAGTCTAGCCAGTTTATTTACTTTTATAAAATCCAAATTTAAGACTATTTACTATCCTAGATACTACATTTAATTTCTTTAGTAACCATGTGCAGAAGTTTGATAATTAATTTGAGTTGGTTTTAAAATATTCTCCTTTTCTATATCCTTATACAACGTATAAATAAGCCAAATTATTAAAGCAGAAAGACCTACAAAAATAGAAATTAATCATAAAATCATATAAGTTTGATATACACAAATGTCCTATCTTACCAAGACCCAATAAACCCGAAAAAAATATTGATACAAATATACCAGCACCAACTCCATTGATAATGGAAACAATTAATTGATATGATAAACGGAATGTATTAATAACGAAGCCAATGGCACTTAGTAACAACCAAGGAATCATCATTTTATGACGTCTCTGTAAAAAGTAATATTGATAAAATATTTAATAAGTGTTATTAAAGATTTTGTTATAATTACACACCTTTATAATACCCATTAAAAGTAGACCAGATATGGCAAACATTGACATACAAAATAATATTAATAGAGTAAATATTACATTAAAATAGGTAGCATCTTAATAAAAAGAAATAAATAAAATTATAGCAAAATAAATTTATGTACTAAAAAGGGTTCCATTGACCAAATTAACTTACCTGTTTTAGTATGCTCATGTTTTTTTAACAGCGAATTGGTGTCCACCATTGTATAAATTAAAAAAATTAATGTAGCAAAATAGGCCACAGCATTTATTCCGCCAATAATGACACCAAGTGTAGAACGACTGCAGCACTTCATATTTTGATAATTATATAAAATGGTATTCCTTTCTTAAGCTAAATTCTTTAAAAATTAACCGATTATAGAAAAATACTGAACCGTTATACAGAAAAGTTGAACGACAACTAATCATGTAAAGAAACTTTTTTAATATTTATTAAAATATGATTATTAATTTACATATAAAAAAAGAAATCTAATTACTCACCGAGTCAAAAGCGGTGAAGAACTAAAATTAACTGCAAGTAGTTATTTACATATACTTACCTAAGCATTCCAAGTAATACTTGGTAAGGACTAGTACTTAGTAGGTAGATAGATGGATAGATAGATAGGTAGATAGATAGATAGATAGATAGATAGATAGATAGATAGATAGATAGATAGATAGATA
>NW_025810773.1:0-2103 GCF_022045245.1 Lucilia cuprina
TAGATAGATAGATAGATAGATAGATAGATAGATAGATAGATAGATAGATAGATAGATAGATAGATAGATAGATAGATAGATAGATAGACAGGGTTTTCTGAGAACTGAAATACTGAGAACAGATTTCAATTAAGGGCAGAACAATCCTCTTAAAAATTTACTTTGTTCAGAAAGAATAAGTTCTTGACTCTTAGACAACTTGTAAGGACAACTATTAACTCTAAAACTTAGTTACAAACAGCCTACACTTGTTAGAGTATGTCGAATCTAAAACTATTTATAAATAATATTTTTTCGGGTTTTCTAAACGCTGTACAGATTCAGCGCAGCTCATTCCATTAATGAACAAACTTAGTTAGGAAAGAATAATTGACTTTTCAATAACTAATTATTCTTAAACTTTATCACAAAAACACGCTACAATCATGTAGGGTACACAAAATAGTTAAAGTTAATGCAATGTTAAATGCGTAGGTGAAGTGTCACTTGTATTTATGTAAACACGTATTATGCATTGTTTTTGTACACGAGAATAAAGATTAGCAATTGAAGAATAAGTATTTATATAGTAAATATGTACATGTATGTATGTCATTAATATTAAAACACCACCATTCATTCATCCTCATGTACAAAACTGCATGAAAAAAAAAACAAACCTAATAAGAGCAATAACAACAACAAAAAATTAAAACAAAGATGAGAAAGATGTCACATAAATAATGAAATTATGTAATAATAACAAAATAAACAAATTTGTATACGAAAATAGTTTGTAAGTAATTTGAAAAATATATATGCCAACAAAAACCACGCTTTAGAAAGTTAAAAATTGCATTGATTTTTTTATTTTTGTTGTAATTTACACTTAATACAAATAGAAGAAATCGCAATTAAAGTCAATCTCTCTCTCTCTCTCTCTATTGTTAATTCTCGTATCTTTTCTATTGAATGAGTTTAAAACAAGTTTCATTTATTTTTATACATATACACCATTTCCACTCCCCCTTTTTACCTTTTATATAGTTTTCTTTTATTATATTATACTTTTTGATGATTATTAGCGAGTGATTTTTCTGTTTTCTGCTTTATTTTTGTAAAGTTTATCTACACTTTAATGGTTGATTATTTTCCAATTAGATTTTATTATTGAAATTTGATTTGTTGTGGAAATTTAATTTAAATTCACTTTTTTAAATACATCACAATAAATTTTCCATGTGGAATATTGTAATTAAGTTTTGAAGATTATTGAACCTACTACAAATGCACTAATTTTCGTCTTCAAACACAACAAAATATCGACAAACGATGATACAAAAACAATATTCCACAACAAACTAAAAAAAAGTTGCAACTTGAAATTAAAACAAACGTAGAGCAGATATTGCTAAGGGTTGCCAATGTTAACTTTATGTGAAACAAAAATGGATTTATTAAAGTGTTATAAATTAACAAACACAATCATATGTTATATATAGTTTTTATTGTTTTGATACAATGTAAAACATTTTTAAATGTAAATAAATGCTTTAAACAAACACAATAATTTTTTTTTAAATTTACAAAAAGTAAATTTAGATTTTTATGTGTGTGGTCATAACAAGTTAATTTATGTCTTGGCATCCCTATAAAATTCTCTGTAAAACGACATGAATGAAAAAAAGAGAGACGGAGAGAGTGACATACTACATTGGCAATTGAAACGGAAATATAAAGAAACACATAGTTGTATTAAATTAATCTGTTTTGTGCTGAACCGTTAAAATGTGTAGCAAATTTCATCGACTTTTTGTTAAAAAATCACGCGTCTTGCATAATACGAGAATCGTTATTGACGATATCAAATCGTTTACGGACTTATTTAAACTCCATTTTGTTTTTAATAGAAGATAGGAATTCAGGTCTATTTCTAACAAAATTTTCTTGTATTTACATTTGAAGCTATCTTTTGAGAGCTATTCCTACAAACGAACCACGGACACCCACTAGATCTACTAATAACGTAAGATAGATAGATAGATAGATAGATAGATAGATAGATAGATAGATAGATAGATAGATAGATAGATAGATAAACAGATAGATAGATAGATAGATAGA
>NW_025810774.1:0-1668 GCF_022045245.1 Lucilia cuprina
ATATGGCAACGCTCTTTTGAATATTTACACAAATAATAAACTTCAAACATCTCCTTTCTTGTCAACAAATTCATATTGAAACAACCTTCTATATTTTTAAATCATGCGTCCAGCTGTTGTCAAAATGATTGAAAACAGAGCCGCTCAATATGTCAAAAACAGTAAAAGTGTTGGCAACGCCACATATATCGTAAGAGTGTAGGGTTGTATTTCATTCATGCAGATATGGGAATGCGTATTTTTTTTATAGTAAAAATTTAAAAATAGTAAAATTTCAAAATAATATTTGAATGAAAATACTCTTACTAAAAATCATGAGCTCCTGATACAAGAGGCTGTACAAATATATGTAAGATAGGGAAAGCGCCTTAATTGGGGGAGTTAAGCATAAATTACTTATATGGAGACACAAATAAGTAGGAAAAATTCGCCAAATAAAAAACTTAATAAGAAAATAAAAAAAAAATAATTAGGAAAAATCCGCCAAATACAAAAATAAATAAAATAATAAAATCAATAACCAGGAAAAATCCGCCAAAACAAAATAAATAAGAAAGTATCTAAGGTAATAATAAAATTGGCGGACAGAAAAGGCTACGACATGATGTTTAGGGGAAAATATATAACTACGCAACGTATATAGAGATTTTTAGGAGAAATAAAAGTTGCGGGAAATTATAGGTAAATAAAGTAGGGGAAGATCAAAATAGAGTATTTAAGCTCACGAGAAAAATTAAAAAGAGAGAGTTGGTGGAAAAAAAGAAAAGTAAAGTGAGTGTGCGGAAAATTTGTATGAAAGTTTTAAGAAAAAGAAGAAGAAAAAAAGTTTAAAGAAAGTTTTAAGGCTGTTAAGGCTGTTTAAGGCAGCCAAAGGAATAAATCTTTAAGATTATTCCTGAAAATAATCCTAAAAGATAATATTATATTTTTTAAATTTATTTAAAAAAATTGAGAAACAAAAAAAAAACCTGGCTAATGTACAAGAAGGAAGCTACAAAATATTGGAAAGACTATAGCCCTAGTAATTAGCCAGGTAATTTTTTTTCGAAATATTCCTTTTTAAATCATTCCTACTAAATAATTTATGGAGAGATATAATAAGCCGTATAAAAATATTCACGCCCATTTTAAACAGGAAAAGGAATTGGTGAACATTATTAAATTAATATATATTAAACCATTTATTAAGAAAACGTATTTTATATCCGTAATATAATCACATACATAGCTCACTTAATATAGCCAACAAAGATTTAATCCAATTTACTCAGCGCTAATCTGAGAAGATAATTTTTATATAAACGAAATTGTAAATTTGCCATAGTAAAGGCCAATGATAAGCAAAAACAAAATTCCAACGATAAAATACAGAAAAAGAGCCGGAAATAGATTAAGATAGATTAAGAAAACAAAAATAGAGTTTAAGATATATTAAGTTAGTTGTGAAATCGTGGAAAAAAAAATATTGTACCGTGAAAGTGTTCCGTAGTTCTGTGTCGTTTTGTTTGAATCACGTAAAGCTCGCAATTAGAAAAAAGAGAATAAGAATTAGAAAGAAATACATATATATGTATCTTAGGATTGTTACCCAGAGCTTAAGAAAGCGCGTAGACAGAAACCTTATTATATAACAAAGGTAATTTATAATATAACTCAGGGAGCTCCTTT
>NW_025810775.1:0-1054 GCF_022045245.1 Lucilia cuprina
AAAAAAAAAAAAAAAAAAAATTACAAAAAAAATCTTTAAACAACTTTGTTTCTTTGTTGATTAATGCAACAATTGTTTGGAGAGAAAAAAATAAGTTAAACAATAAATATAAATATTATATTTATATAAAAAAGAATATTCATTTCTTGTCTTGCTGTACATAAATTGTAAATAAGCGTGCTGGTCATTATTTAGTTGAGCTTTTTATAATATAAAATTTTTCTATAATTTTATTTATTTTTTGTTTGTTTTTATGTCAGTTGATTTTGTTTATGAATAATACAAGCAGTTTTTGACGAGCCATTGATAATTGTATGTAAGAAAATATCTTGTGTTTAATTTATGAAAACGTTGAAATGTTTGTTTCATTTAACATTCAAAAAAAGTTTTGTATATTTTATTGAGTTTTTTTTTTTATTTATCTTCCCCTACGATGGGAATAAATTTAATTGGAAAACCAACAAATAATTTTAATCAAACAATAATATTGCAAATGATATTTAAGATTAATTAATAATAGTCAAATGTCTTAGGTTTTTTTTGCATTATTTTTGCTTTTTAATTTATAAATTCTAGAGAATTTTTAATTTGTTTTAAATATTTATAATTAAAGAAATTTTTAATTTGAATATTTTTATTATTGTTTGTTTATTAATGTTGTATTGATTATAACTATTGATATTTAATTGCAAAATGTAAAATTTTACTTAAGAAGAAGTTTGCTGCTTATTTCGCTCTAGTAGTAGATAATCAATGCAAATTTTATCAACTTATTTATAATAATTTAACATAAGATGCAAATAATAAAAATTAAATTAGAAAAACAGATGTGTATTAAGTTTATATGTATTTATGTTTCTTATGTAAAGTGTTTGAATACTGAACTTAACAAGTTTGCAAGTTCTTCCCTAGGAAATCAGTTCTAGTTCAGTTGTAGTTTAGTTGAAGTTCAGTTCTAGTTCAGTTCTAGTTCAGTTCTAGTTCAGTTCTAGTTCAGTTCTAGTTCAGTCCTAGTTCAGTTCTAGTTCAGTTCTAGTTCAGTTCTAGTTCAGTT
>NW_025810776.1:0-1491 GCF_022045245.1 Lucilia cuprina
TTTTACTAAACAATCTCTTTTTTGTTGCCTTTCCTTCAGACCGGTTCCATTGAAGAGAAAATCCTACAACGTCAAACGCACAAAAAGTCTTTATCCAGTACCATCATTGATAACAATGAAAGTGAAGAAAAACATTTCACTCGTGATGATCTAAAAGATCTATTCAGTTATGAGGCCGACATTTTATCAGATACTCACAATAAGTATAATAATTTAAAACTTTACTTAGTTTAAAATGATCTTAATATAATACTTTAATATTTACAGATTAAAATGTAAACGTTGTGTTAATAACATACAAACCCAACCACCACCCGATGATACCGACTGTACTTCACATTTGTCACAGTGGTATCATTGCTCCAATAATAAAGGTCTACCGGATAGTACTTTATCACAAGCCTGGCAAACTAGTAAATGTATATCGTTTGTATTTCATCATCGTTCTCAGGCGGAGGTGAAAAGAAAATCGAATTCACAAGAAAGTGAAAAGGAAGGAGAAGGAGTTTCGGGTGTTAAAATACATAATGAAATACAAAATAAAACTAAAGATTTATCATCAGATGAATTAGAATCAGAGGAAGACGATGACATAGATGATAGTAAAGATAGTGATTTTGAATAGATTTTTTTCTGTAATTTTAGTTTTAAATTTGTTTTGAAATAAATTATTTAAAAAATTTAATTAAATTTATTTTTGTTTAGTTTATTTATTATATATATAATTATGTATAATAATTGCTTTAGTGTTTTTTTAATGTTATCTTTACTTTTCATTTAGATTTTAATACTTCGTTTAAAATAAAAATCTCGTTTAACAATATCAGTTTTTTAAAAAACTAAAATATTTACATTATTTAAAGCTTTATTTTGAATAATAGAATTTGTTTTCTTTATATTTCCCACAGCCTCTCTCAAATGTTCTTTTTTATATCTTTTTTTAAATTAACGTTTATTTTTTTTTTACAATAAAGAAATCAAATTTTTTCCCTATTTAAAGTTGAGATCGTTATGTATGGTCTCTCATCTATTTAACAACAGATTTTTCGTTAATTATTAACAAAAAACTAATCATTTCATTTTGGCAGTTAACAAACATATTATATAAGCATACATTTTAGTTTAGTTCAAAGGTATGTAAGTAGGAAGTTTAAAGTTAGAGAACCTATTAGTGTTTAATAATAGAGGCGTTTTTCTATATAGTACTTATATGCTTTTTAAAATAAGAATAAATATACAAAAATTAATTAAAATTTAGTTACAAAAAATGCATTTAAATTCTTAACAAAATTTAAGAATAAATAGATAATTATAAAACTTAACAGTTACAGTGAGTAGTATGTATGTTGAAAAATTAAATTAAAAAAGAAAATCATTCTAAACATCTTGGATTTCATTCCAAACATTACTCTTTTCTGGTGGCTTTTCCAGGGGTGGCACTATATTTTGACATTCGTTGAGAAAGGTTTTTATACCTTGGTAATAGCTGTA
>NW_025810777.1:0-2333 GCF_022045245.1 Lucilia cuprina
CTAGAACTGAACTAGAACTGAACTAGAACTGAACTAGAACTGAACTTGAACTGAACTTGAACTGAACTAGAACTGAACTAGAACTGAACTAGAACTGAACTAGAACTGGACTAGAAGTGAACTAGAACTGAACTAGTACTGAACTAGAACTAGAACTGAACTAGAACTGAACTGAAACTGAACTAGAACTGAACTAGAACTGAACTAGAACTGAACTAGAACTAGAACTGAACTAAAACTGAACTTGAACTGAACTTGAACTGAACTAGAACTGAACTAGAACTGAACTGGAACTGGAACTGAACTAGAACTAAACTAGAACTGAACTAAAACTGAGCTAGAAATCTAGTATATTTCGTCATAAACTAAAATTTAAATTTTTAAAAAATGTCTGATGAATCTGTCGATAAAATCTATAATTTGTTATTTTTATTTTAATTAAAAAATTATCTATCAAACTAATTGATTATATAAACACAGACATTTGTTGTTTTTATTTTTTTAATAAATAATACACCCCAATGCAAATAATTATTAATTTACATAATGCGTATTATTATGATTATACATATATATGTTAATAAGCTTATAATTAATACACAAAACGACAAAAAAAAAGTTTATTAAATATAAAAACTATTTAACGTGACATTTTAAAATAATTACAATCTGCCATCAACACTCACCAATAAACTATACCGCGATAGACCAATAAAAACCACGACTTTCCCCAACACCCACAAAATGTCATAAAAATACACCACAAAATTTCAAATAAAACCAAACAAACTCAAACTTAAATAATTTGCAAATTAAATAAATATAAACAATACAGTTTTATGGATATGTTGTGTAAGAATTTGTAAGTTTATTTAATTTAAATAAATTACAATTTCATTTAATTAGTCGCCATTGTTTAATTTGTTCAAAATGATAAAGGATGGAAGGGACGTGAAAGGTGTATTAAAAATGAATTTAATTGAAATTTTATTTAAACGTTGTTTTTGATTTTACAATGCGGTGAGTAATTGATTTGTATAAATAATTTATATGTATTATATTTAGCAAGTAATATTAAAGGTAAGGAGTAATGATTACTGTTCAGCAGAATTTTAATTTTAAATCTGCCAGGTTGGGGACAACTTGCTGTAATTAACCAATGTTATGATTGTAGTTTTTATGTTTCTTTAAGCAATTCTCTCGCAATGCATCTTTTTCTGAAGTAATTTCCTTATCACTTGTATCATTTTAAGGAACATTCATTATGGACAACATTACCAGAGTTATGGGTTTTCATTTGCTTTTCACTTTTTGCAATTTGAGGTAAAAAATAAAAATCTATTATTTATTCATGTGGTCAGGTCACTACAGCAAATTTCTTAAGTTTTACTGTCATTAAATAAAGAAACAAAAAAACAAACTAAAGTAAAAAATACATAAGAGAAATATAAAAGTTTATTCATAATTTTTCTTTTTACAGCTCAAGTACATCCGAGTACAATAAAGAAACCACGACAAAAGGTCAATTTAATAATGAATAAATAAATAGGAAACATAGGCGTAGCAATGATTTTGGCTAAAAAAAACAGAATACATAGAAAACCTAATAGATTTGATATTACTTGAACAGATGAAATCAAATTTTTTAAATTATGTATTTTATTAGATAAACAATTAAATCCATCGCACATTAACTACGCCCCTTTAACTTATCAAAAAAAAAACTTCCATAGTTCCTCAGTAAACCTCTCATAGTTGCCAAATACCCTTGAGTATATTTTAATCTTAAGAGCAAGAAAATTAAAGTCGATACATAAACATAAATAAATAAAAAGTAATAAAGACAAAGTCAGAGAACAGAACGAAAGAAACACAATCAAATAATGTAAAAAAAACATGCAAAAATATAAAAATAACTTATGGCAATCACATGTCCAAACATGTGTATATGAATATAATTAATGATTAAACATTATAAAACGTCATACGTCAAAGCATACAGAAGAGAGAGAAAATCTGTATGTACAAATGAAAATAAATAAAAACAACAGAAACATGTACGACAAACACAGGAGGAGAACAGGCAAAAAAATTACATAAAAATCACAAGGATAATAACGAATTATGTCAATGACTAGAAAGTCTCACTTAAAAGGGATTAAGAGACAACAATTAAAATATTTTTAAAATTTGTTAGAACTAAATTGAACTGAACTAGAATTGACCAAGAACTGAACTAGAACTGAACAAGAACTGAACAAGAACTGAACAAGAACTGAACTAGAACTGAACTAGAACTGAACTAGAACTGAACTAGAACTGAACTAGAACTG
>NW_025810778.1:0-1024 GCF_022045245.1 Lucilia cuprina
CCTCTTTTTTTTGACCTTGAACATAAGTCTTCGTATGACTGGCTAGGTGCTCCTGTTGATGTGTTGTAAGTTGAGATTTCCGTAGTAGTTTCCATCCAACTACAAAATTTTTATCGAAATTTCTTTTGATTTCCATCCATAGACTTACTTTTTACATAAAAAAGTTTTAAAAAGTTTTAAATTTTTGATATGCCTGTTTTGTCTACTTTATTACTATATGTAGTTTAAAATCTGAGAAGTTTACTTATATACCAATTCTTGTCATTTCCGATACAGGTATTCCAAAGTAAAAAATTACGAATTGTCTACCTATTAACATTTAGGACTATATTACTATAACCTGTAATTCAGTCATTAATATTTCTTATTAGTGAATGAATTGAAATTATCATTACCTGTATATTTTTACCTACATGATCATAAACGAAATAGAACGGAATGATCTGTCAAAAAAATTTAGGCAAAAAATATTTATAAATTCCTGAAAATTTAAGCATAATAGGACCTTTCAGCTATCTGCGACCCTATTAAAATTTTGATATAAATCATAGTTTTAGAAATTAAACAAATATGTAATATATGACAAAATCTTTATTTATGAACAAAACTCAATGAAATTTTCAACACTTGTTAAATTTGTCATTTCCAAAAAAAATTTAAAAGGTCAAAGGGCATCCCGCAATTCCCAAAATTAGGAATGAAAATCCCAAAAATGGGATTTTTTTACTTTTTTGCTTATAAGGTCCACATTTCTTTCAGGGCTGGGAAAATACTTTTGGAGTAAATAGAAAACATATTGAGGTTTCCAAAACTGCTTTCAGTTTTCAGATTCCAGCTTTGGGATTTTAGAACATGTCGCCCAAAGTTGAAGTTTTGATAAAATAGGTCATATTCGGAAGGACGCAGTGGCAACATTTTCAAAAAAAAAGGGACAAGTTTTTTAAGCCAAAGCGTTCCGCGTAAAGATACCTTTTAGAAAACTATAAAATTGTTATAATTTTTGTTACATTTTTGGTAAAAAAAA
>NW_025810779.1:0-2107 GCF_022045245.1 Lucilia cuprina
TAGTCTATAGTCTAGTCTATAGTCTAGTCTTTAGTCTAGTCTATTGTCTAGTCTATAGTCTAGTCTATAGTCTAGTCTATAGTCTAGTCTATAGTCTAGTCTATAGTCCAGTCTATAGTCTAGTCCAGTCTATAGTCCAGTCTATAGTCTAGTCTATAGTCTAGTCTATAGTCTAGTCTATAGTCTAGTCTATAGTCTGGTCTATAATCTAATCTATAGTCTAGTCTTTGTTAAATAATAGAAAAAAATCGATTATATTGTATGTTTTTCAATGTTTTGTTATGATAAAACACAAACATAGCACTCTTGCTTGTTAACATATCATCCTGTATATAGAATATTATGGAATGTAAACCTTAAGATAATTAAAACCATAATCATAGCAGCAACATTTTTAATTATTTATATAATAAAGAGAAATTTACAAACACAAAATGTATAATAATGAAAATTAACTAAAATAATAACAAAACAAGAAAAACGCATTCCTTTTATACTTTTACTTCTAAAAGAATAGAAATAATAATTTTCGAAAAAAAATTTCTTTAGTACAAAAAAAATTTAAACAAGACAGACGGACGGACGTAGAAACAGACTGGTATTCTTTTCAATTTCAGTTATCATTTGGAATGAGAATGATTATTTTCCTTACAATACATTTCTTCATTTATAAACTCATTGTAAGAGCAAAAGCTTTGGATTCAATATATTGAAAAACTTGTTATACAGGGCGTATGATTGATATTAATACATAGAATGTATAACGAAATTCTCAATATTTTTGTAATGCTTTAAGTTATTGTAATAATGTTTTATAAATAATAAAGCAGATACTTCAAGCTACAAACAAAAACTCTTTTTTGTTTTATTTAATGCTCCTAAAGCCACCAAAAGTTGCCATGAAAGTGGTATGGTTCCAAAACACTAAGAAGTAAAATTAATTCTTTGATAATAATTTGATAAATATTAACTTTATGCTAATTTATAATTGAATTTTGTTCTTTAGTATCGATAATATGAAATCTAATTAGATTTATTATTGCTTTTTGCTACAAATTCATTTTCAATTTTGTATAATTAAATCGTTTTATTAAACATTGTTTATACTTATGTTAATTAATATTTAATGACTAAAATATAATTATTTGTTAAATCATTAAACAAATAATTTATTTAAAACAAATTTTCTCAAACAAATCAATAAAGAATTTTTGAAATTTCCTAAAACAAAAAGAAATCACTTTTCTCAAGGCTCTGTAGTATTTTTATCATTCCATTTAATTTAAGCCGTAAATGTTTCAAATTGATATGCAAAATTTATTAAGTTTTAAAAGCTTTATCATGTGAAGATGTCGTTGTTTTGTCGTTGAATTTAGGCCGTTTTTACTAACAAACTTTTAGATCTTTTATTTATACGTGACATACACATTGGTTGAAGCTACAGAAAACAATAGGAGAATAACAAAAAAAGTTCGAAATAGTGAAAAAATTGTGTTCACAAGTTGTGACTATCGAGTGATTTCTTGCACTTCTATGTTGTATTTCAAATTATACTTGATATAATAGTAGGAAACATGTAGGAATTAAGATAATTGTTATACCCCTAATGAATTATTAACTTATTTTTAAAATGCAGCAATGAATACAACTTTATCTCATTCATGTTGTGCTATTTTCCAATAAAACAACACTTTCAGTAAAATACTGAAAACACTTTAACGGTCTTTTTGCCTACATGTATTGTGTATGAAAATATTAGAAAATTCTATCTAAATTATCATGACAGCTGTTATTTTTCTTCCACAAATTATAAATATGCAAACGATTCAATACATGCAGCAATGAAAAGGAAACTTTTTATTTCTATATTCATAATTGGAAGGTTATATCATAATTAATATTAATCATACGTAAAGTAGTTCAATTTTCTTTAAAATTTAATATTTCTTTGTGGGGACATAAACATCATTGTTTATTTCTAGTTCTGTTCTAATTCTTCTCTAGTTCTGTTTTAGTTCTTTTCTAGTTCTGTTCTAGTTCTGTTCTAGTTCTGTTCTAGTTCTGTTCTAGTTCTGTTCTAGTTCTGTTCTAGTTCTGTTCTAGTTCT
>NW_025810780.1:0-1832 GCF_022045245.1 Lucilia cuprina
CTAGTCTATAGTCTAGTCTATAGTCTAGTCTATAGTCTAGTCTATAGTCTAGTCTATAGTCTAGTCTATAGTCTAGTCTATAGTCTGGTCTATAGTCTAATCTATAGTATAGTCTAGTCTATAGTCTAATCTATAGTATAGT
Source organism: Lucilia cuprina (assembly GCF_022045245.1). Lineage (NCBI taxonomy): Eukaryota > Metazoa > Arthropoda > Insecta > Diptera > Calliphoridae > Lucilia > Lucilia cuprina. Next base: position 143 of record NW_025810780.1, read on the forward strand.
CTAGTCTAAAGTCTATAGTCTAGTCTATAGTCTTGTCTATAGTCTAGTTTATAGTCTAGTCTATAGTCTAGAATTTAGGAACTTTTACTTAATTATAAATTTTACTGTTTCTATAACATGGTTGGTAACACTGTCATTAATGTAAACATTGCTGCGGTGGGTGTGTGGGAGAGCTGGTGGTGCTGCTGCAACAACACAACACAAAACAAGTAGTAATAATACTACAATTTTGTTGCTGTTGTTATTGTTTGTTGCTGCTGCTTATTGTTTTGTTTGATTTTATGTTCATACCCACTCCCATTTACAAAAATAAAAATCGTATGTTTTTCTTTTCTACTACACATTTTTACTACAAAATTGTTGCCGTTTTACATATCGCGAGATATAGGAAGAGAGTGCAACTTTATGAAGTTGTAAAGAGACTACTAGCTGTGCGCAGAAAGCAAACCTGTTTTTGTATGTTTGCCAAGGCACGTTTTGAAAAAGTGTTCATTTCAAAACAAAAACAAATAATTGCACTGCACATTTTGTAGATGCATCCACATGAGTAAGATACACAGTGGAAGTGGATGAAAAACAATAAAGAGAATTTTGTATACGGAGAACGTAGGTTTTTGAATATATAATTTTAAACGCAAGTACTTAAGTGTATACCAAAAAATTTCCTTGAGTTTCTCTTTTATGAACTCTAAAATCCTCTTAAAATTTCATACAATTTAATATTAAGGCTAAAACTCATAATAACTGGGGAAATAGCATGGAATGGAAACATATTATATGTATGGAGCAATTTTAAGCCAGTATCTAATAAATACACATTTTCTAGCATTTTATTGTTTTTATAACATATAAAGCATAACATCAAACAATTGCATAAAGTATATAGACAGATAACATGAGACCCACAAAATAAACTTAAATTAAGCGAATTCCACAAACAAAACAACATAAATTTCATGTAGCTAGAATCCCTTCATTCCGCAAAGAAATAATGATAGAGAGAACAAGGAAAGAAGTCTAGCAGAGATATAGATAATTACTTGCCAAATGCCACTGATTTGTATTTTTATTGAATGACAAACTATTATAAAAGAAAAACTGGAAAATCCAGCTGGTTTGTCTTTTGCAAGACAAGTGTGTTGGGTAGGTAGCCAAGGAGAGCAAAACAAACATGAATGGAGCATATAAAGATAAACAGTCAAAGAGTGCTTAAAGGAAGTGAGGAATTGAGAAAACAACGTGCGTTAACCATTTTAATTCAATAGTAGTTAAAAACTTACAGAGGAAAAAAACAAAATCAAACTTGTCAAAGAACAAAACCAGAGCTGAACATAAACTGAACTAGAATTGAACTAGCACTGAACTTAAACTAAACTAGTACTGAACTAGAATTGAACTAGAACTGAACTAGAACTGAACTAGAACTGAACTAGAACTGAACTAGAACTGAACTAGAACTGAACTAGAACTGAACTAGAACTGAACTAGAACTGAACTAGAACTGAACTAAAACTGAACTAGAACTGAACTAGAACTGAACTAGAACTGAACTAGAACTGAACTAGAACTGAACTAGAAACTAGAAGTAGAACTGAACTGAACTAGAACTGAACTAGAACTGAACTAGAACTGAACTAGAACTGAACTAGAACTGAACTAGAACTGAACTAGAACTGAACTAGAACTGAAC
>NW_025810781.1:0-1374 GCF_022045245.1 Lucilia cuprina
TGAATAACTTTGACAGTTTTCATGCTATGACAGTCATTTATGCATCATTTTAAAGCATTGTGATTGCACTTTAATTTGGTATATCATTTGTGGCATAATGTGTTCGTCAAAAAAATGGTCAATTTGAAGGATCGGTAGAATTGTTGTTCTAAGTTTAAAAACGCTGTGATTTGAGGTTCCGATATGGCTGCAAATAACATTGACAGTTTTCACGTTTGACAGTCATTTATGAATCATTTTAAAGCATTATGATTGCACTTTAATTTGGTATATCATTTGTGGTATAATGTGTTCGGTATAATTATTGTTCTATGTATAATAAACGCAGTAATCTGAGGTTCCGCTATGGTTGCAATTAACTTTGACAGTTTTCATGCTATGACAGTCATTTATGCATCATTTTAAAGCATTATGATTGCACTTTAATTTGGTATATCATTTGTGGTATAATGTGTTCGTCTAAAAAATGGTCAATTTGAAGGATCGGTAGAATTGTTGTTCTATGTTTAAAAACGCTGTGATTTGGGGTTCCCATATGGTTGCAAATAACTTTGACAGTTTTCATGCCAGGACAATCGTTTATGCATCATTTTAAAGCATTACAGTTGCACTTTGTTTTGGTGTACAATTTGTGGTATAATGAATTTTTACAAAAATTGGATAGATCGATATATTTTTTGGTACAGATTTGGAAATGCGGTAATTTAAGGCTCCGATATGGTTGCAAATATCTTTTATAGTTTTCATGTTATAGCAGTCGTTTATATATTTTTTTATTGCATTATAGTTGCCATTTCTTTTGGTATATAATTTGTTGCATAATACATTTTTAGAAAATGGCTAATTGGATAGATCGGTAGAATTATTTTCACAGCTTTAAAAACGCGGCATTTTAAGGTTCCGATATGGCTACAAATAACATTGACAGTTTTCACGCTATGACAGTCATTTAGGCATCATTTTAAAGCATTATGATTGCACTTTAATATGGTATATCATTTGTAGCATAATGTGTGTTTTTACAAATTGGTCAATTTGATAGATCGGTAGAATTATTGTTCTATGTTTAATAAACGCAGTAATCTCAGGTTCTGATATGGTTGCAAATAACTTTGGCAGTTTTCGTGCTAGGACAGTCGCTTATACACCATTTTAAAGCATTAAAATTGCCTTTTGTTTTGGTATTTAATTTATTGCATAATGTATTTTTAGAAAATGGTCAATTGGATAGATCGGTAGAATTATTTTCCCAGGTTTATAAGGCGTTAATTTGAGGTTCCGATATGGTTGTGAATAACTTTGACAGTTTTCATGCTATGACAGTCATTTATGCATCATTTTAAAGCATTATGATTGCACTTTAATTTGGTATAT
>NW_025810782.1:0-2075 GCF_022045245.1 Lucilia cuprina
AGTATATAGTCTAGTCTATAGCCTAGTCTATGGTCTAGTCTATAGTGTAGTCTATAGTCTAGTCTATGGTCTAGTCCATAGTCTAGTCTATAGCCTAGTCTATAGTCTCGTCCATGGTCTAGTTTATAGTTTAGTCTATAGCCTAGTCTTTAGTCTAGTCTATAGTCAAATTTGTAGTTTAGTATATAGTCTAGTCTTTAGTCTAGTCTATAGTCTAGTCTATAGTCTAGTCTATAGTCTAGTCTATAGTCAAATTTGAAGTCTGGTATATGGTCTAGTCTATAGTGTAGTCTTTAGTTTAGTCTATAGTCTAGTTTATAGTCTATAGTCTTGTCTTTAGTCTAGTCTATAATAAATTTTATAGTCTAGTCTATAGTCTAGTCTTTAGTTTAGTCTTAAGTCTAGTCTATAGTCTAGTTTAGTCTAGTCTATTGTCTAGTCTAGAGTAAAGTCTACTCGATAGTCTAGTCTACATTCTAGTTTATAGTCTAGTCTGTAGTCTATTCTGTAGACTAGTCTAAAGTTTAGTCTGTAGTCTAGTTTACAGTGTAGTCTATAAACTTATAGTCTATTCTTAAGTTTAGTCTATAGTATAGTCTAGTCTACAGTTTAGTATATTTGATATTCTAGCCTACAGTCTTGTCTATAATATAGTCTATAGTCTAGTCTATAATATGGTCTATAGACTAGTCTTTTACTTTTGCTTAAAAGCGCATACATGCTCTTATATAAATTTTTTTGGGAGGATTATATAATTTTTTCTTGTTATCAATTTATATCTCTAACAAATTAATAAGCATTTTATTTATTGTATAACAGGAATAATAAATCCTTTGGCTATAAAAAAAACAACTTGTAAATGTCACGTATTACATGTTAACCCTTTTCTCATCAATTATTACCCACTGGCCCGACATGTTTGCTAAGACGTATATATCCGATAATATTGCAACATTTAGTGGTTGAGTTTTTGTATTTTGTTAACAAAACGTTTATTGAATTTATTAATAGTCAAACGTTTATAAATCATTTTATGAAATCCCTGTGTCAAAATAACGATTTATGAAGCAATTTTTTTTGTTTTACAATTATAAAGTGTTGGACGAGAGGAAAAAATAAATTTTCAAAGATATTAAGGAATAATTGTGTTGTATAAAGATGACTATTGTTTTTATTATTAACCTACGATAGGAGTTTCAAAGAAAAAAGTTTATTCTGCTGAAAATCAGTACATATGTCTTTAAAAAACCAGGGTTACTGATATTGTCTCCGATTCTTCTCTATACGAAATTTAGGATAATAAATAAAAAATACTAAATTGTTTTTAATTTTCATTAGCAAACTGTTGTGTTTATGAGTCTTTGTTTAAAATAAATAATTTTACGATTACTAGTTGTCTGTAGAAAACTCTTCTTAAGCTGCAAAAAAACATAAAAATACTGATTTGGGTTATAAAAAATTTTATTTGTAGTAGACAAGAGATTCTCAAGAGATAATATTAATATTTAAAAGAACATTTTCGACAAAATCTATGAAATTTAGTTGTAAGCAAAATACGATAACATTTCACTTTTTAGATTTTTTATATATAAAAATAAATATATTTTAGATAGAGATAAATAATATGTTTTTATTTAATAACATCTCTTCGTTTTTTAAAACATTATTTTGTAATTTTATTAAATATATTAGATAACAGACTAGGCTATAGACTAGACAATAGATTGGGTCATTGACAAGACAATATACGAGACTATAAATAACTATGGGTCAGCTTATTCACTAGATTATGCACCAGACTGTATACTAGACTATATAGTCCATAATAAAATAGTCTATAGTCTAGTCCATAATCTAGTCTATAGTCAAGTCTATAGTCTAGTCTATACTATAGTCTAGTCTATACTATAGTCTAGTCAATACTATAGTCTAGTATATACTATAGTCTAGTCTATAGTCTATAGTCTAGTCTATAGTCTAGTCTATAGTCTAGTCTATAGTCCAGTCTATAGTCTAGTCTATAGTCCAGTCTATAGTCTAGTCTATAGTCTAATCTATAGTCTAGTCTATAGTCT
>NW_025810783.1:0-1028 GCF_022045245.1 Lucilia cuprina
CTAGTCTATAGTCTTGTCTATAGTCTAGTCTATAGTCTAGTCTATAGTCTAGTCTATAGTCTAGTCTATAGTCTAGTCTAGTCTATAGTCTAGTCTATAGTCTAGTCTGTAGTCTAGTATATAGTTTAGTCTATAGTCTAGTATATAGTCTATTCTATAGTCTAGTCTATAGTTTATTCCATACTCTAGTCTGTAGCATATACTGTTGTCTAGTCTATAGTCAAGTCTATAGGCTAGTTTATAATCTAGTGTAGAGTCTATCCTATAGTCTTGTCTATAACAGTCTAGTTTTTAATCTTCTTTATATTTTAATCTATACTACTAGTCTTTAGACTACCCTATACAAGTCTAGAGTTTATAGTCTGATTTATGTTTATGTATGTTTTCTAGTCTATGGTCTAGCCTAGAGTACAATTTAATTAATATTATAAATATGTAAAATTTTGTCACTATTACTCCATCGAATATAATTAAATTTTATAAAATTTGTTTAAAATTCCATTAAATATTAATACAATGATGCAACAATACTATATTTTAAACGCTAATTATGATTTATTAAAGGTTTTGGTAGTTTTAATTAAAACACTTAAACCATCCCATTTTTTTTAAAATTCAAACTATAAAAATATCGATTTTTGGCCTATTTTGCATACCTGCCACTCTACTAATCTTTTGTCTACCTTTTCTACAACTAATAATAGTTTTAAAGCCACAAACACACTCACAATATTTTATATTAAAATATATTTTTTCTTTCTATCGAAATAATAGAAAATACTTCAAATATTTTTCTTTAAAAACAATTTATCGTAAAAATAACAAAAATATATCCATCAAAAAAAACCAAATAGGAAACGTGCTACAAACAAAAATTGATTTCAAGCAACAACACAACAAAAAAACGAGACCAAATCTAGTAAAAAAAACTAAAACTACAACAAAATCAAACGATATAAAGAAAAATACAAAAAATAAAAACGGTGTCATGAACAAATGCAACAAATACAAAAAAAAAAAAACGCAAA
>NW_025810784.1:0-1577 GCF_022045245.1 Lucilia cuprina
ACTAGAACTGAACTAGAACTGAACTAGAACTGAACTAGAACTGAACTAGAACTGAACTAGAACTGAACTAGAACTGAACTAGAACTGAACGGGAACTGAACTAGAACTAGAACTAAACTAAAACTGATATAGAACTGAACTAGAACTCAAGCATCCCACTCTTTCAGAGACATTAAATTTTTTCTTCATTTTAAAATCTCCCAACAACACTTTTACTAAATTTTTTTAGTACAAATTTTAACCCACTGCTTTACAAAGGTTTTGTTTAAAACCCCCGAAATCCTCTCTTCCACATTAAAATTTTTTGCCACACGAATGACCCGGTAAATGAAAACCACCGACCGGAGGTTCGACTAGCCATATTGCATGGAATTTTTGGCAAATTTCTAACACTTTTTCACTCAATAATTATAAACTATTTTAAATATTTTTCTATAAAAAAATTAATTAACATTTTCCAACAAGAACAATTTAATGTACAAAATTAAGTCAACTTCAAATAACCAAACATAACTAAAGCAATAAATGACAATAGTTTTTGTTGTTATTGTTGTTATTATTAGTACCTACTTAAAAAGAGCAAATATAGCAAGAACAACAACAGCAACAAGTGATGCTTTGGTTATTGTTTTATTTCTTTAGTTTTCTTAACAATTCTAAAGTGTTCGGTTGTTTAGTGTTGATAGTGAAGTTTAAATTAAATTAAAGCATTAATTAATTGTTAATAATAAAATACTTTTGTTGTAAAATGTTAAACAAATATTAAATTATATTTATATATAAAAATATTTATGAAAAGTGTTTTAAAAATTAGTGAAAAAAGTGAAAATATTTGAAAAAATGCAATTTGCAAAAAAAAAACTATTGCAATTGTTTGGAGGTTTTTGCTGTTTTTCGTTTCCAGGGCCATTCGTCAGCAGCCCAAAAAAAGAAAAGAGTGTTGATAAAAGGGAATGTATGGGAAGAATATCGTAATAAGGCATAATTATGTTGTTGTTGTAATTGGTGGAAAAAGTGAAGAGGCCAGAATTGGTATGAAAAAATATGTAGGCAAAATGTGAGAGAAAACAAATAGAGTTTTTTGCTGTGAAATAAGGGAGTAACGGACAACAGTAACAACAAAAATAGAGGTGAGTAATAAGAAATATTTACTTTGTACCTATACTTTTTGTTGTTTTAACAAAATAACTATGTAGTCAGATTTTAACATTGATGGGTAATTAAGATAGCAAGTACTATTTGTAGAAAATGAAAAGTGAGACTTTAATTTATGATGAAAAGGTTTATCAATTAAAAATTTATGTTTTAATAAAAAATTTATATTATTGGTATAAAATATATTTTTTGATAAAAAATAAACATTGTTTTTATAAAAAAATCGAACCAGAACTAAACTAGATCTAAACTAGAACTAAACTAAAACTAAACTCAAACTGAACTAGAAATAGAACAGAACTAGAACTGAACTAGAACTAGAACTGAACTAGAACTGAACTAGAATTGAACTAGAACTGAACTAGAACTGAACTAGAACTGAACTAGAACTGAACTAGCACTGAACTAGAACTGAACTAGAA
>NW_025810785.1:0-1478 GCF_022045245.1 Lucilia cuprina
GTCTATAGTCTAGTCTATAGTCTAGTCTATAGTCTAGTCTATAGTCTAGTCTATAGTCTAGTCTATAGTCTAGTCTATAGTCTAGTCTATAGTCTAGTCTGTAGTACATAATCTATGGTATAGTGTTTAGTACATTATCTAGCCCAAGTCTATGTTCTAGTCTTCTTATGTTTCATTTGTTATTCCCCGCTTCATGTTATTGTTCGGAGCCAAAAGTAAGAAATTTATTTTATTTTTATTTTCTTGTTGTTTTTTTTTTTTTTTTTTTTTTGTCCTGTTCCTAACATCTATTATATAGTCAATTATTTGACCTGCTGATGGTGGTGCTTTGTTTTTTAGTTTCCTTGTTTTTTATAATTTAACAATTTTGTTTTTGTGCCGTATTGTTTGTTTATTTGTTTTCTACATTGTTTTTTATTTTGTTATAAACTTTTATTGCCCTAAAGGTAGACCTTATAAAAAGCAACTAAAAAAATTACAACGTAATAGTGTCATATAAATATATAAAACAAAAATGGTCACATACATACATTACATTCAAACACATATATATAAATATAAACAGTCATGCTGTTTAAATTACAAAATATGTAGTTAAATTGTTAAACAAAATATTTGTATATAATTTAAAGAAAAAATATCATAACATTTAACCTAAATATATATATGAATTAAAATCCGTTGCATAATTTTGGGTATTATTAAGCTAAATATTTGTAAAAGATTTTATAGTACTTTTTAAAAATTCAAATAAAAACACCAAAACAAGTATTTTAATAAATTTAATATAAACACTTCTGATTTAAATTCTTAAATTTACATTTCTGTAACCTACTATTTGGCTGTATATATAACAGAAAACTAAGCATATTTTTTGGCTTATTTGACAAGCTATTTTTGTATAGAAAAGTTGTAACTGTTTTATATTTTTATTTCTTTAAATTGTGAATATTTGATAATTTACTTGATTTACTTTTCATAAGCTTAAGCCAATTGATTTTCTCTAAGCTCAACGGAAACCTTTGAAAAGACAAAAAATGCAATTCCTCTTTAATTCAAAATATACTTTGTCATTGTATAATCCAATGAAATAAATAAAATGAAATCAAAATAAATGAAAACAAATGATATAAGAGGATTAAGATTAAAAGTGAAAGTAGTGTAAGAAAAAAAAACAATGAGATTTTCTATAGTTTTTGAACTGCATGATGAAAGAATGTATACTGAATATAGAAAAACTAATATCAAATATGTCTCAAATATAATCTGGTTTGAAATCTGGTCAGTTGTACGGCACACGTCTTTAGTATGCCTTAAAGTCAGCAGTCTTGTCTATAGCCTACTTTATAGACTAGTCTATAATCTAGTACATAGTCTAGTCTATAATCTAGTCTATAGTCTAGTCCATAGTCTAGTCTATAGTCTAGTCTATAGTCTAGTCTATAGTCTAGTCTATAGTCTAGTCTATAGTCTAGTCT
>NW_025810786.1:0-1389 GCF_022045245.1 Lucilia cuprina
TCTATAGTCTGGACTATAGAATAGTCTATAGTCTGGTCTATAGAATAGTCTATAGTCTGGACTATAGAATAGTCTATAGTCTGGACTATAGAATAGTCTATAGTCTGGGCTATAGAATAGTCTATAATCGGGACTATAGAATAGTCCATAGTTTGGACGATAGAATAGTCTATAGTTTGGACTATTGAATAGTCCATAGTTTGGATTATAGAATAGTCTATAGTTCTGACTATAGAATAGTCTATAGTTCTGACTATAGAACAGTCCGGACTATAGTCTGGACTATAGAACAGTCTATATTCTAGTCTATAGAACAGTCTGTAGTCTGAACTATCGAACAGCCTATACTCTGGATTATAGAATAGTCTATAGTTTGGATTATAGAATAGTCTATAGTCTATAGTCTGAACTATACAAGTATGTACTATAGAATAGTCTATATATATTTATCTTGCTTTAAAACAGAACACACCTCTTATAAACCCCCTACAACAAAAAAAGGTCAACTACCTTTATTTTTGTCAGTATTTCTCTAAAAGGCATTAGAAATTCAAAAAATAAAGTATATATAAAAAAGAAAAACAAGCCCTTATCATAACAAGGTGAATAAATTTTTTCCCCCATCAAGGGTTCTAACAACTAAGTTTATAATTTGTATATTTTTGATACTTAAAAATGATGACGTCACACAAAGCACAAACACATACTTAAAGTACATAAAATATGTACTTGTTATTTTAAGAACATTGTTCTCTTTGATTTAATGATGATGTTTTTGTAATATAAAAACATAGTTGTTGTAGCTGAACAAATTTTGTGCACAATATTTTTTGTTATTGTAGATTTAAAATGTTAAAACGACCAGCAGACAACATTCATTGAAACATTTTGTTCATTCAGCTATAAGTGGAAGTTATGTTGTTGTTTATATTCTGTTTTTGTTAACAAAAGAATTTGAGATGAGAAAAATGTGCTAAATAATATAATAAAAAATAAATTGTAAAAGATGTTTCAAATATATTGTATTATCAAAAAAATTATTGTTGTTTAAAACAAGAAACGTAGTATATAATCTAGTCAATAGTCTAGTCTAGTGTAGTCTATAGTCAAATCTAGTCTATAGTCTAGCATATAGTCTAATCTTTAGTCTAGTCTATAGTCTAGCATATAATCTAGTCTATATTCTAGTCTATATTCAAGCATATAGTCTAGTCTATAGTCTAGTCTATAGTCTAGTCTATAGTCTAGCATATAGTGTATTCTATAGTCTAGCATATAGTGTAGTCTAGTCTATAGTCTAGTCTATAGTCTAGTCTAGAGTCTAGTCTATAGTCTAGTCTATAGTCTAGTCTAGAGTCTAGTCTATAGTCTAGTCTATAGTCTAGTCTA
>NW_025810787.1:0-2373 GCF_022045245.1 Lucilia cuprina
GATAGATAGATAGATAGATAGATAGATAGATAGATAGATAGATAGATAGATAGATAGATAGATAGATAGATAGATAGATAGATAGATAGATAGATAGATAGACAAATACATAAATAAATTGAAATTCAAGAACCTGATTCTATTCTTTATTTATTCATTCTTCATATATTTTACATCCCCATATTACCACCCTAAGAAAACTTGAATAATCAAACTTCCTTAACAACAAACAACAATAAAAACTTTTTACCACAACATTTCCTTGGAAAACTTAACAGCTCTAATAACAAATACAAATGTATATAACTACTATACAAGACACTTCATAAAAACAAATCTATTTATTAAACAAATGACAACACAGGTCAAGGTTACCTAGCAAACACCGAAATACAAACTAACCAGAACTATAGAAAATACATTTCTCCCAAAATATACAGCTGAAATGTATAGCATGTAAACAATAATTCTATTCTAAGGATTTTAAAATATTCATATTCTAAAAGTGGTGTGGCGACATAACCAACGAACTAATAAGAAAAAACTATAATTCATAAGCCGTAAAAAATATTATAAAGAATGAATATAAAATAACATTGCGTGCTTATTAATAAAATTGTATGTGTGTAGAGAGAGAGGGAGAAGAAACAGCTGCTACTATTTTAAAATCATTTATAAGACTTCATTTAATGACTCAAGTAAAAAAGGGCAAACAGGCAGGCTGGCAGGCACCAATGCCATCATCATAATCGCACTAAACTATAGTATAGTGGCTACCGCACTTTAAACATACTTGTATGGGTATGATTGTAGTTCCAAGAAGTGTTCGGGAGATTGGAGAAATGTAGTAGAGCGTGTACTGTAAAATAAATCAATATAAAACCGCATTAAATAAAAAAAATAAAATATACTATAAAATGGAAATAAAAAAATAAGATACAAGGACGTTCATTAACTTATAAATATACAAGCGCACACACACACATACATACTATATAATTGCATAAATACGTAAATTAAATATACTTCACTTCAATACTTGTTATTTTTTTATGGTTATTGAAAAACGTTGGGACTACAAAGTAATTAATGAAATTATTACTGCAAATCATTGATGTTTAAAATTTTAAGGTTAGGTCGCTAAGGGTTTGACCTTTAAGTTAAATTTAATTAAAGTAAAGAAATAAATAATGCATACTTTTAGGTTTATTTCTTTTGAGATTAAAGGTGCTCACTTTAGGGCATCAATACTAATTTCGACTACTATTTTTACAAACTTTATTTAATCTTGAAAAGCATTCTGTTCAGTTAAATTGAAACAAACATATTTAAAAAACTATTTGAAAGAAGTTTTTATCTTTATCGAAATGTGACCAGTTTTCAATATTTTTCTGTAGTAACATGATTTAAACAATTTTAACCCCCTTTTCTTTATAACATTCCAAATACTAAGAGAAATAACAACTTTAAAGGTTATAATACAAATAAAGTTATTATGTTTTATTCTCCTCTAGCAACTAGGTAAAGTAAATAATATTCATAGTTGTTTGTATTCTTTGAACATTTTAAAAAGAACCCTTCTCTGGTAGCCTCTCTTAAGCTATTTGACCATTGCAATTTGTTTCCCCCTTTTCTGCAAAGTATTGAGTATTGTTAGACAAAATCTATTGAAACGAAATAATGACAACATAGTGAATATATAAAAATAAAACTGAGTAGAAGTTATAGAGAAAAGAATGAAAGAAAACTAAATGTCCTTGTGCTTAGATACATGTTGATTTTGTGCTGTCATTACTTGTGTTTAAATAAAATATTAGGGTCAGATAGTGTATAGTAGACGGGACAACATACATACATCATTTCATACTATAATTAACTTCATAGGGCTGGTTCTTACTACTCAGTTAATCTAGGCTTAACTTGCTGTTAGATTAAACTCGGAACAAATTTGGGCGGACTTTAACAGATGATTGTGTTTTTCAGTTTTAGATTTCAGTTCAGTTAACTTTATTAGTATTGCCAACTTTTCATTTAAAAACATAAACAATATCAGCTGTTTTTTGCAAATAATACTTTTGTAAAATGGAAAATTTTGGAAAAATGTTAAATAAACATTTAAAACAATAATTAATGAAACAAAACAAATCAGAAAATTGTAATATACTTAAAATATTATGTTTTTGTTTATCCGTAATCATTGTTTTATTGTTTTTGTTAATTGTGTTTTCTCACTTATAACTTAAGTTTAATTGGCGAATAACACTCAGGGCGAGTTTTTCTGATAAAGATAATCTTCATTCTTTGGTTAAAACTGGTTTAATATATGTTTTGTGTTTTTCAGTTATCAGTAAAGTTACTTATTATCTTAGTTTA
>NW_025810788.1:0-1980 GCF_022045245.1 Lucilia cuprina
AGTTCTGTTCTAGTTCTGTTCTAGTTCTGTTCTAGTTCTGTTCTAGTTCTGTTCTAGTTCTGTTCTAGTTCTGTTCTAGTTCTGTTCTAGTTCTGTTCTAGTTCTGCCTAGTTCTGTTCTAGTTCTGTTCTAGTTCTGTTCTAGTTCTGTTCTAGTTCTGTTCTAGTTCTGTTCTAGTTTATGTAAATGAAATGTGTGTTGGGCAACATATTGTTATATTTTTTGCCTTTAGCTTGAGTTTGAACTTAGACAGGGCTCTTAAAAAGGCCAAACTTTTGAGGAGTTTAGAAATGATAAGTTATAAGAGTTAAGCTATTAAATAACATCTTATGTAGTTGAAACAAACTCTACTATTAACGCTAAAATTGTTGAACCTTTTACCTCCCAGGGATTTATCATTATTTCTTAACATTAATAACGACCTAATATTATTGTGCACCACCTGTTTTTGTTCATAAATTATTCAATATTTTCTTGTAAATAAATTATTCATCAATAATGTAAATAAACCATTATAAAATACAAGTTAAAAATTGATTGTGTGTTTTGGTTGGTCTAACAATCTTCTAATAGTTTCAATTTGCCTTTTGTTTTGAGAAGTGTACTTTACTATTTTATGCAATTTTATTTTATTGATTTGTTTATTAGCAAACAATAAAAAAACAAACAGAAACTTGTCTACAAATTTGTCTTGTATTACAATTTTCAATTATAAATTGCACTTAAATATGTCTTTATGGTTTAATGACAAGATTGTTGTCAATAATACTGACGCTAAGTATTTATTGTTTACTTTAGCTTTAAAAGATGATTTAAAGTTTTGCAAATGAGATAATTTTGAAAATCAACAAAATATATAAAGTTTTTACAACAAAGATAATTTCGTTGGAAATACATAGTTAAGTAAGATCTTTTTTTAGTAAATGTTTTTCTAAATTGGGGAATATTGTCTTTCAAGTAGTTGAACGTTAGTAAAGTTTTTGGTTTCAAGATGTTTCAACTTTATATTACTTCCCCCTTCTGCCCAAAGTTCTTCCTCCTCCCCCTATAATCATCCCTGTATGCTTTCCATATGTATTATATGACCAGCTGTCTTCATGTCTGTCTATCTTCAAAAATATGATGCAATTTATAACATAAATGATATTTTTGTGTTGTGTTGTGTTGCTGTCATTGACATATTTGTTGTCATTTAAAAACATTAAAACAACTACAGCAAATACAACAACAACACAACAACAAAAAAACAGGAACAAGCACAACAATCACTCTACAACTTGACTCCATAATGGGCCATCTATCTATTCATTTATGGCATGATATGATTTGGATTAAATTTAATGTTGCGGATGTTTGTTTTAATGTTATCGATAACTGGTGGAAATAAAGTCAATTCACAATTTGTTTTGTTATTTGCTTTCTATGTTTTCTTTCTTTTTTCCACAATTTTTCTTTTAATGGGTTTTAATAAGAATTATTGCTGGGATATTAAACGGTCATTGGAATAGGGAGAAAATGTACTTTTTCAGTTGAATGATAGCAGTTAAGATTTCAAATGCGTTGATAGAAATTTTTTGAAACAAATAAATTGCTATTTAATGGTTAGGATGAGAATAATTGATGCCTGGGTTAAAAAAGACTCTAAATTTAGATAAATGTATCAAACAATATAAAAAACAATAAAAATAAGCTTATGGGAGAAGAGTAACAGCTATAACCTCTACATCGAACTTTGTACTAAACATTCATAATTTTCAAGTTCAGATTTGATTTTAATTCAGTTCTAGATCAATACTAATTGAAATCTAGTTCAGTTCTAGCTCAGTTCTATTTCAGATCTGGTTCTGTTCTAATTGTATTCCTGTTCTGATTTAGTTGTGTTCTAGTTCTGTTCTAGTTCTGTTCTAGTTCTGTTCTAGTTCTGTTCTAGTTCTGTTCTAGTTCTGTTCTAGTTCTGTTCTAGTTCTGTTTTAGTTCTGT
>NW_025810789.1:0-1448 GCF_022045245.1 Lucilia cuprina
TTTACACGATTTACTTCCTTTTGAGTTCCAATAAGCGGCTTTAAAGATTTAGTCCTAGCTCCTCAGGATATGTTGGAGGGTCGGTTTTCCAATTCGTTGGGATGGATTTCGTCTCTGCCTGCACAAACAATATGACTGGTTTTCTTATAGAGGTTTACACTATATACTATATATATACTATATATATAAGAAACAATGGACCTATCAATCGCTTTTCCAACTATTTTGGAATACAATTTATGCATGTTAATACTTCATTGATGTTGATATACTACTTAGTGGAATTCTTATCTTCAAAAAGAACGAGTGGTGCATAATGCGATGTCTCTGTCCGAAGGAAAAATGGATCACGGGATTATACGTGGAAATTGTACGATTACAAAATTTTAATAATAAAACATGAATTCCATCAGAACAAGTTTGCAAAATTACATTAGCATATTCTATGCGAATGTATAACTTCACTAGTGACTGCAACATAATGTAATAAGTGTAGTAAATACAAGAGTTAAAGTCCTTTTCCTAAATGTTAGAATTTTCAATCGAATTTCCACATACTGGTCGAATGCTTTTAATATATTAGGAACATGGGGACAATCTTTCATGACGTCAGTATTTCTATATCAGCCTGAAAGGTAAAAAAATCAACCTACATCATGGATAAATTTCCCAATTCTATGCACCGACTGTTTTGCCTATTTTGAAAATGTAATAAGAAAGGGGAGACCATTTTCTTTTAATCTAACCGACTTCTTCACAAGGTTACTGTGTTTGTAACACGATGATATACATTATCGAGTAGGGGTATATGTATTGCGTCAGCCTGATTTGTGAAAAGGAATGCAAAAACAAAATCTAGCGTGTCAAGTGTTGAGCATGTATGTATCCGACGAGCTTCCCTTGCAGATTTTCGACCTGATAGACATTTTGTCCAATTTTTGCTCTTATCCTGCACTTAAGCAATGGCCTACAGAGCTTGGCGTTCACACCTTTGCTAAAATCACTCTGCATGAAATTCTTTCTAAACACTTCCTGCCCTGGTTTAAATTCAGTGTGTTTACTTCTCCGGTCATAGGTCCTAACATTCTTTTCGTACGCTTTACTCATATTTAAACCAATTTTATCCCTTATAGCTTGCATTTTCAGTGGATTCATAGTTATATTCACCTCACCATCCTCTAAAACGCCTAACTTTCTTGCTATTTTATAAACATCGGCGTGGGTTATCATATGGTGGCCGAATAAAGCGAAGTAGGGTGAAACACCTGTTGATGAGTGGACAGCCGTACGAAGTGCACATTCTATGTTAGATAGATCATCATCCCATTTACTTTGATCCAATTCTAAAAATGTCCTCACCCCACTTAATATGCTCTGGTTCACCCTCTCACTGGCGTTGGACTGAGGGGAATATATAGGGGTCTTCAAATGATTAACTCCATACAATT
>NW_025810790.1:0-1186 GCF_022045245.1 Lucilia cuprina
TCATACTACAGTCTATAGTCCAGACTATAGTCTATAGCGCAGACTATAGTATATAGTCCAGACTATAGTCTATAGTCCAGACTATAGACTATAGTCTATAGTCCAGACTATAGTCTAAAGTCCAGACTATAGTCTAATGTCCAGACTATAGTCTATAGTCCAGACTATAAAAGAATTAAAGTCTTTAGCATTGATTATACAGTAAAACAAATCGAAAAAGAGGGCAATTTTAAATTAAATATATTTGAAATTTATTTTACCACCGGCAGCAGCCTTTAAAACTTTCTCATATTTCCCTTTTATAAATAAAATCAAGTTTTCCTTTTCATAAAAAATGTGTATTTAACTTTTTTTTTGTTAAAAAAAAAATAATCATTGTTGATGCTGAGGGACTGATTATGTTGATGATGACGATGATGAGATAAAAGTTATTTATGCATGTTTTTGTTTGATAAACAAATTTTATTTAACAACAAAAAATATATCGCCAACTCTCTCTCTCACACACAAATACTCATTTCAATATAAAAGCGAAAGGGAAATTACAAAAAGTTTATTCTTTTATGGTCGCTCGCCGGTCTACTTTTTTATTCACCGTTTTTTTCAGTTATTGGTTTTTTACCTTTAACGTGGCTTCTTAAAGTTGGCTGTTATTTTCTTACCTTTTCCCTGAACAGGAAGCCAATCAAAAAAATTTTTTTTGTTGCTGTTTGTGTTGTTTATTACTTTTGATTATTATTAGAAATATATAAAATTTTCATTTTATTTTTACACTTGATTTCCTGTTTTTCTTATAAATTATTTTTTAAAATTATTTTATTTTAATTTTATTGGATTTGATTTGGCTTTTTTATGGAATTGATGTCATTGTTATTGTTTAGAGGTAAAATAGGTTTTTATGTAGCTCATATTTAAAAATGAATTGATTTTTCAATGCAAAAACAACGAGTTTTATTTTATTGTTAAAAAATATAATAGAATTGAATATATTGGTTAAAAAAGTTCAAGAATATCATTAAATTCACTAAAAAATTAAAAATGAACCAGAACTGAACTAGAACAGAACTAGAACAGAACTAAACAGAACTAGAACAGAACTAGAACAGAACTAGAACAGAACTAGAACAGAACTAGAACACAACTAGAACAGAACTAGAACAGAACTAGAACAGAACTAGAACAGAAC
>NW_025810791.1:0-1780 GCF_022045245.1 Lucilia cuprina
TTGGCATCAAGTGGAATGCAATCACTGATACATTTTCTTATAGTTTTTCACCCATCGATGAATCTCAAAGAATAACAAAACGTCAAATTTTATCTTCAGTTGCAAAACATTTTGATCCAGCTGGATGGCTTGCACCAATCGTCATCAGAGCAAAAATGCAGATGCAGCAGCTGTGGTTAGATGGCTTGGAATGGGATGAAGATGTTTCATCTGAATCTCTTCAAAAGTGGAATAATCTAGTTCGAGATTTATCTCATAAAGAAACAATTTCCATTCCACGTTGGTTACAGTATACGCCATCTGACGATATTCAAATCCACGCATTCTCAGATGCGTCTAAAACAGTATATTGCGCCACAGTGTTTATTCGATGTAAAACGAAAACTTATAACACTTTTGTAAATTTACTTGTAGCAAAAAGTAAAGTGGCACCAATTCAAACTATTTGTCTTCCAAGACTGGAACTAAATGGTGCAGTTTTGCTATCAAAATTGGTAAATTACGTAATTTTGTCATTAAATTTTAATACTAAAGAAATCTTTCTTTGGGCCGATTCATCCATTGTGTTAGGTTGGCTCTCTAAACACCCATCTACGTGGGAAACATATGTTGCAAATCGTATTGCAGAAATTCATCGTTTAACGCTAAACGCCATATGGAAACATGTCTCAACGTATGATAATCCAGCAGACTTGGGAACTCGAGGTTGTAAGCCTAAAGACCTTGTTCACAATTCCCTTTGGTGGCATGGACCATCGTGGCTAACTAAACCATGGTCTGAGTGGCCTAACAGAAATCCTTTAAAAACCCCTGAATGTCCAAAGAAAGTAGTATCAATGCATTCAGAAACCCAACAAACCGATATTCTCGAAAGATTTTCATCGTATAGCAAAGCCTTACGCGTTATCTGCTATGTTTTTCGATTTATTAACAAATGTAAAAAAGTTAATTCCGCTACTCAATTATCTTTAACTCAAGATGAAAAGAAATTTTCAAAAAATAGACTCATAATACTCGCTCAAAAAACATTATATTTCGAAGAATACGAATGTTGCTTAAAATCTCAAACATGACCCAATAAAAGTTCGCTAAAATCCCTTAATCCATTTATAGACTCGGACTAAATTTTACGAGTAAATGGAAGATTATCACAATCATCACTTCCCTATGGCGAACGCTATCCTATAATTTTACCAGGTAATTCACATTTTTGTAAACTTTATCTCAAATATTTACACGAATTTTTATCTCATTCCGAATGTGGTCAAATGTGCCGAATGGTACAAACTGAATTTTATGTATTCAGACTCAAGCTTCGTGTAAAAAAGATAATACAACACTGTAAAACTTGTATAATTTACAAACAGCAATCCTGTTCACAAATAATGGCTCCTTTACCCCCTACCAGATGTAATTTGTCGCTATCTTTTCAAATAACTGGCATTGACTTCGCTGGGCCTTTTGAGCTCAAAGCGTCAGCGTTACGGAAATCTACTTTTGTAAAAGGGTACGTAAGCGTATTCGTTTGCTTTAGTACGAAAGCTGTTCACTTAGAAGTTTGCTCTGATCTGTCTTCAGCAGCATTTCAAGCTACATTTTCTCGTGTCGTTGGGAGGCGAGGACTACCCCAAAGGGTAGTATCTGATAACGGTAGAAACTTTCTAGGGGCTATTAGAGAACTTTTACGAGAATTTTCCTCTTTTATAAAAAACGCATCTCAAGATATAGCTCAAAAGTACTT
Organism: Lucilia cuprina; assembly: GCF_022045245.1. NCBI lineage: Eukaryota > Metazoa > Arthropoda > Insecta > Diptera > Calliphoridae > Lucilia > Lucilia cuprina. Next base: position 1,742 of record NW_025810791.1, read on the forward strand.
GACACACGGCTTTGAGTGGAAATTTATTCCCCCACACGC
>NW_025810792.1:0-1504 GCF_022045245.1 Lucilia cuprina
AACTAGAACTGAACTAGAACTGAACTAGAACTGAACTAGAACTGAACTAGAACTGAACTAAAACTGAACTGGAACTGAACTAGAACTGAACTAGAACTGAACTAGAACAGAACTAGAACTGAACTAGAACTGAACTAGAACTGAACTAGAACTGAACTAGAACTGACCAGAACTTAACGAGAACTGAACTAGAACAGGACTAGATTTTATACATATGCTTGTACATAATATGATTTAATGGATATAAAAATACACATTCATTCAGAAAGCACTACTAGCCAATAATCTCCAGTTTTAAATAAAACAAGTAAGAGTTCTATATTCGGCTGTGCCGAATCTTATATACCCTTCACCATGATGTGTTTAAAGCCTTTTGTACCTTTTGAAGAACGAAAAATTACCAAAAAGTCCCCATCTATGGGTCCTCAGTTAATCCGGGCCATACAAACTTAATTACATGTTCCTAGGTTCAATATTGTAGAAATTGTAAAAAGTACCTTTTGAAGAACGAAAAAGTACCAAGAAGTCCCCTTTTACTGGTTCTCACTTAATCCGGGATATACGAACTTAATAACATGTTTCTAGGTTCAATATTATAAAAAATTCAAAAAGTACCTTTTGATGAACGAAAAGTCCCCTTTTATAGATTCTCATTTACTCCGGGCTCTACATGCTTAATTTCATGTTTCTAGGTTAAATTTTATAGAAAACTCAAAAAGTACCTTTTGTAGAACGAAACAGTACCAAAAAGTCTCCTTTTATATATTCTTATTTACTCCGGGCTCTACATGCTTAATTTCATGTTTCTAGGTTCAATATTATACAAAAATCCAAAAAGTACCTTTTTGAAAAACGAAAAAGTACCAAAAAGTCCCCTTGTATGGGTCCTCACATCCGGGCCATACATGCTTAATTACATGTTTCTAGGTTCAATATTGTAGAAATTGCAAAAAGGACCTTTTGAAGAACGAAAAAGTACCAAAAAGTCCCCTTTTATGGGTCCTCACATCCGGGCCATACATACTTAATTACATGTTTCTAGGTTTAATATAGTAGAAATTGCAAAAAGTACCTTTTGAACAACGAAAAAGTCCCCTTTTATGGGTCCTCACTTAATCCGGGCCATACATACTTAATTACATGTTTCTAGGTTCAATATTGTAGAAATTGCAAAAAAAACCTTTTGAAAAACGAAAAAGTACCAAAAACTCCCCTTGCTTGGGTCCTCACTTAATCCGGGCCATGCATACTTAATTTTATGTTTCTAGGTTCAATATTATAGAAATTTCAAAAATACCTTTTGAAGAACGAAAAAGTACCAGAAAGTCCCCTTTTATAGGTTCTCACTTAATCCAGGCTCTATATACTTAATTTCATATTTCTAGCCAATAACAATACATTAGTGCTGCTCTCGCTCTGCTACTCTTGCTCTGCTGCTCTTGCTCTGCTTTGCTTTTATAAACAAATTACAATAACAATATTTACCGTATTGTTATGTATTTTG
>NW_025810793.1:0-2387 GCF_022045245.1 Lucilia cuprina
AGAATATATATACTTTATGGGGTCTTAGAGCAATATTTCGATGTGTTACACACGGAATGACAAAATCAATATACCCCCCATCTTTTTTGATGGTGGGTATAAAAATGAGTTTTTTAAATAATTAGTGCATTTAATAACTCATGGGACATTCTATTTCGTAAATTTGTTGAAAATTTACCAGCTACCGAAAAAACACGTTCGCTTTCTACAGAAGTGGGCTTTAGCGTTAACAATGCATTAAAAAGTATGGCTAAATTTTTTGGTTCTGTTTGTACTAGCTTCAAATAAAGCTAGCTCTCTTTTAAATAAGTTGTCTCTTTTTAATTTCGGATTTCTTGTTTTTTCTTTAGCCCCATTAATGACGTTTTCCAACTTTGATATACTTGTACAACGGAAATATCTTCATCATTTTCAACCGATGTTATTTCAGTACCTTAGAATAGTCGTTTGTACATTTGCTCTGCATAGGATTGTCTTTGTTATGTTAATATTATTATGTTTTGAAGTGTTTAGGTAATTTACTAATGACATCAATTTGTAGTTATATCTTTCATTTACTTTACTTTTAATTGTGTGAACCATTTTTTCCGAAAGTATAGCATTTTTTAAAGGGATTTTTATGAACATTTTGATTATTTTCCTTATGTTATCAATAGCTTCATTATAATTCTCTGAAATAAAGAAAATAATTTGGCTTTTGATGTTATATAATTTTGTTCGGGAGTTGTTTGGTTGTCAATTTTTAATTTATGTACAATAGAAAGGTGTCGGATAAGTCCACTTGTGCTGCCTCCATTCGTTTTTAGCTTCTTCGGACAAATGTTACACTGAGCACCTTGGTCGACTTTTGAGAAATGTTTCCATACACCCGACATTCTTTTTAATAATAGAAATATGTAATATTAATTCATTTAAGTGTTAATTTTATTATGTATGTACTTACGTGTACCTTAACTTAGTTCTTTCCAAAGCTTTACATCAATTTTTATTTTTACAAAATAAAAATAAACAATGCGCCAACAACTTTAATTTTTTTGTTTGTTTTGATGACATTCGTAATAAGTTATATGTTTTCAGTATTGCAAACTTTACCATTAACCAAAATCGCTAGGAAATTATGAAATCGCAACACTTTTAATTTATTTTTTGTTATAAATCATTGAAAATTTAAAAATCGCTAGTTTTTACAAAAAAACGGACAAAAATACGTTAATTTAAAATTTCCCGTATTTCCCCGGGAATATTTAAAAAATTTCCCGGGAATTCCCGACAAAAATTTCCCGGGAAATACCGGAAATTCTAATTCTAGCTCTAATAGTTTTCTAGATAACTATTTTTTCTATTTAATTCATGTGGGGCTTCAAGCTAACCAGATTAATCTCCGCTCTTTATCCTCAAAATGTTTAGATGAATATTAATGTAATATATAAGCAAAACTTGATGAATCTACTTCTATATTTTCCTAGATAAACAGTATTTTGTATTTTTTTTCATAGTCCCCATTAAAAGTTCGCTCGTTATGCGATAAATGTAAAAATTCTTCAAGTGAAATTTAATGATTCTATCTCTAACAGTTTCTCAGAAATACGAATTTTTTTTATTTTATTCAAATGGGCGCTGCAAACCCTCTCTGATGAAAGTTTGCTCTGAATATTAAAGTTTAAGGTGCAAAATTTTAAGAATTTAGTCCTCCCACTCAATCATATTGACACAAAAGTGGCTCCGACAAAATTTTTAAACGAATTATTGTATTTAATTTATACGGGATGTACCACACCCCCTAACGCTAGTCCTCCCACTTTTTTCCAAAAATAATCATATTGACACTAAAATGGCTCCGACAACATTTTAGGACTCTAACTGTTACATTATCTCAAGATAAACGAATTTTTTTATTTAATTAATATGGGAGGTGCCGCTCCCCTCACGGTAGTCCGCCAATTTATTACCTAAAATTTTTACATGGATGTTGAAGTTATTCGTGTAAAAATTTCAGATTCTATCTGTAATAGTTTCCAAGATAAACTAAATTTTGCATTTAATTTATGTGGGAGATGCCACTCCCCACATGGGTAGTCCGCCAATTTATTACCCAAAATGTTTACGTGGATGTTGAAGTTATTTGTGAAATAATTTAAGATTCTAACTGTAATAGTTTCCAAGATAAACGAATTTTTTTTAATTTATATGGGAGGTGCCACGCCCCTTAAAGCTAGTCCGCCCAGTTTTTATCCCATATAATCATATTGACACTAAAGTGCCTTCGACAAAATTTGCGGACTCTAACTGTTATATTATCTCAAATATACGAATTTTATATTTTCTTAATGTGGGCGTGGCTCCTCGCCCACTTGAAAATTCAAAATGAAAAGTAGCCTATTACCTAT
>NW_025810794.1:0-1186 GCF_022045245.1 Lucilia cuprina
ATATTATGCAACAAATTATATACCAAAACAAATGGCAACTATAATGCAATAAAAAGATATATAAACGACTGCTATAACATGAAAACTATAAAAGATATTTGTAACCATGTCGGAACCTTAAATTACCGCATTTCCAAACCTGTACCAATAAATTTACCGATCTATCCAATTTTTTTAAAATTCATTATGCCACAAATTGTACACCAAAACAAAGTGCAACTGTAATGCTTTAAAATGATGCATAAACGATTGTCTTGGCATGAAAACTGTCAAAGTTATTTGCAACAATATCGGAACCTTAAATCACAGCGTTTTTAAACATAGAACAACAATTCTACCGATCCTTCAAATTGACCATTTTTTAGACGAACACATTATGCAATAAATTATATACCAAATTAAAGTGCCATCATAATGCTTTAAAATGGTGCATTAACGACTGTCCTAGCACGAAAACTGCCAAAGTTAATTACAACCATATCGGAATCTCAGATTACTGCGTTTATTAAACATAGAACAATAATTCTACCGATCTATCAAATTGACCAATTTTTAAAAAACACACATTATGCCACAAATGATATACCATATTAAAGTGCAATCATAATGCTTTAAAATGATGCATAAATGACTGTCATAGCATGAAAACGGTCAATGTTATTTGCAGCCATTTCGGAACCTCAAATCACAGCGTTTTTAAACATAGAACAACAATTCTACCGATCCTTCAAATTGACCATTTTTTAGACGAACACATTATGCCACAAATGATATACCAAATTAAAGTGCAATCATAATGCTTTAAAATGATGCATAAATGACTGTCATAGCATGAAAACTGTCAAAGTTATTCACAACCATATCGGAACTTCAAATTACCGCCTTTTTAAACCTGGGAAAATAATTCTACCGATCTATCCAACTAGCCATTTTCTAAAAATACATTATGCAATAAATTATATACCAAAACAAATGGCAATTTTAATGCTTTAAAATGGTGCATTATCGACTGTCCTATCACGAAAACTGCCAAAGTTAATTGCAACCATATCGGAACCTCAGATTACTACCTTTATTAAACATAGAACAACAATTCTACCGATCTATCAAATTGACCAATTTCTAAAAACACACATTATGCCACAAATGATATACCAAATTAAAGTGCAATCATAATGCTTTAAAA
>NW_025810795.1:0-1207 GCF_022045245.1 Lucilia cuprina
TAGAACAGAACTAGAACAGAACTAGAACAGAACTAGAACAGAACTAGAACAGAACTAGAACAGAACTAGAACAGAACTAGAGCAGAACTAGAACAGAACTAGAACAGGGCTAGACCAGAACTAGAACATAATTAGAACAGAACTAGCACTGAAGTAGAACAAAATTAAAATACAACCAGAATATAAATAAACAAGAACTCTTGCCTGACTATCAACCAGAAGTGTCGTCCACAACAAATTTCTCTTCCAAATGTTTGTTGACAGATAAACACACAATTATTCAAATACAAATTTGTGGTTTGTAAATGATATTGCTACCTCCAGAATAGCGCAACAACAATAACTTTACATTTACAACAACCATTGAATACTTAATGCAAAAAGTACAAGAAAAACGAAAAACCCAAAGAGGTGTCATTCCATATTAAAAAGTAAACAAAATAATTTGTTCTTCTCATTTAAAGTGCAAAGTATTTAAAGGCAAACGGGATAAATGAATGAACTCTCTACCGATTTCGTTAGTACCTGAGTAGAAGAATGCACAGCAGATGTAGGTGACACTGTTAAGAATTTAAATTAGATAAAGAAATACGTATGTACAACAGAAATATGAAATATATTGTAAAAACCACAATATTATAATCATTATGATGTTGACAACAAACATTTTATAGTCAATAGCGAAACATTTAATGTCCTACAGACAATGTGTCTCTCTGTGACTTGCATCGTCAAGTGTGTTTTATTTTTTATATCTGGGAATTGTGGACATTTTTGTTGGGATTTCAAATCTAGTTGGAATTTAGTCACGTGAGTTTTGATTTTTTTATGATGAGTCTTTGTTTGAATAACCTTATGGGGCAATGACTTTTAAGGCATTAGGAACAAAAATTTGAAGTAAAAAAAGTTTCAAACATATGAGTCTAGTCCACAGTCTACTATTTAGCCTATTCTACAGTGTAGGCTAACTTGTAGTCTACAGTCTAGTCTATTGTCTAGTCTAAAGTCTAGTCTAAATTCTAGTCTATAGTTAAGTCTAGTCTAAAGTGTAGTCTATAGTATAGTCTATAGTCTAGTCTATAGTCTAGTCTATAGTCTTGTCTATAGTATAGTCTAGTCTATAGTCTAGTCTATAGTCTAGTCTATAGTCTAGTCTATAGTCTAGTCTATAGTCTAGTCTATAGTCTAGTCTATAGTCTAGTCTATA
>NW_025810796.1:0-1361 GCF_022045245.1 Lucilia cuprina
ATCTATCTATCTATCTATCTATCTATCTATCTATCTATCTATCTATCTATCTATCTATCTATCTATCTATCTATCTATCTATCTATCTATCTATCAATCAATTTATCAATCAATTTATCTATCTATCAATCTATCTATCTATCTATCTATCAATTTATCTATCTATCTATCTATCTATCTATCTATCTATCAATCTACCTATCTATCTATTTGTCTATCTATGTATCTATTTAATAAAGACTTAATTATAACAATTCAATATGTATCGAATATAAAAATGTTTCCATGAAGTTATTTTAAATTAAACATATATGTATAAACGTTCATACATAAATACATAACAATATGTTTGTATGCGTGATAAAGTATAATCACGTAGTTAAATTAAAAAAATTAATTACTATATTTCTTAAACAATATATATATATTTCAAAATTCAATAAAAACATATCAAGAATAACTGAGATGAGCAGAAATATTAGCAGCAATCCCCATTTATAATGATGTCATTCTACCAATAATTTTTATATATTAGATATAAAATAAAAACATTACTATAAAAATATTTGTTATCCATTTTAAAAACTCTTGATAAGTATAATGATTGCAGCTTAAAAATAATGATATTAATTTCTAAGTAATTTCCTCTACTAACATTTCCACTAAATTAATTCTTTGTAAATATTTAAATAAAGGTATTTTTACTTTTTTCATTAACATTGTGAAAGAACTGCAAAACAGAAATGTAAACAATAATATAATTTGCATATAAACACTTCATACATGCTACAAGATAAAAAAAGTCCTACTTGAAGTCTTCTTCTTTTGCAAATAATTTCAAAGCAAACCCACAGACAGACGTAGAATATAATTTGTAGGGAATACAAAAAAACCGCAGGAGCGAAAAGCAAACAAATAAAAATATTACGAGTGCAAGTGGTTTTGAGGTGGTGGCTGTCGTCACAGCAGAGACAAGCAAATTAAATGTAGAATTATAAAAAAAGAGGTTTTATATTTCTAACATAAAAGCAATTTCATATTTTAGTTTTCTTTTGCTGCATTTGTTTAGCTAGAGTAAAAAAACCGGAAGTATCTTAATAACAGATATTAAAAGTAAAACGGAACAGTAAAGTGTCTTGAAAATAGGAAATGTTATGGAAATTATGAAGGAATTTCAAAGTGTGTAAAGAAAGAAAATGTCATGAAAAGATTAATAATGAGGTGGCCAAAGGTTTTTTCTTATTACAAGGTAACGTTTTTTACAAAATGTAACGGCATAAAAAATGTAATGTATAGTTTTAATCTATCTATCTATCTATCTATCTATCTATCTATCTATCTATCTATCTATCTATCTATCT
>NW_025810797.1:0-1018 GCF_022045245.1 Lucilia cuprina
CACAGATTTCGCTTGTTTTTGCTGTATCTCTTATAGTTTTCGAGAAAAACGGACTTTTATATTTTCACTCAAAATATCGGTTTTTGGTAGGAAAATAGAGTGATCACATATTTCGATTGTTTTTGCTGTATCTCTTATAGTTTTCGAGAAAAACGGACTTTTATGTTTTCACTCAAAATATGGGTTTTTAGTAGGAAATTAAAGTGATCACAGATTTCGCTTGTTTTTGCTGTATCTCTTATAGTTTTCGAGAAAAACGGACTTTTATGTTTTCATTAAAAAAATCGGTTTTTAGTAGGAAATTAAAGTGATCACAGATTTAGCTTGTTTTTGCTGTATCTCTTATAGTTTTCGAGAAAAACGGACTTTTATATTTTCACTCAAAATATCGGTTTTTAGTAGGAAATTAAAGTGATCACAGATTTCGCTTGTTTTTGCTGTATCTCTTATAGTTTTCGAGAAAAACGGACTTTTATATTTTCACTCAAAATATCGGTTTTTGGTAGGAAAATAGAGTGATAACAGATTCCCCTTGTTTTTTCTGTATCTCTTATAGTTTTCGAAAAAAAAGGATTTTTATATTTTCACTCAAAATATCGGTTTTTGGTAGGAAATTAAAGTGATCGTAGATTTCGCTTGTTTTTGCTGTATCTCTTGTAGTTTTCGAGAAAAACGGACTTTTATATTTTCACTCAAAATATCGGTTTTTATTAGGAAATTAAAGTGATCACAGATTTCGCTTGTTTTTGCTGTATCTCTTATAGTTTTCGAGAAAAACGGACTTTTATATTTTTACTCAAAATATCGGTTTTTAGTAGGATTGTTTTTGCTGTACGGACCTTTATGTTTTCACTCAAAATATCGGTTTTTATTAGGAAATTAAAGTGACCACAGATTTCGATTGTTTTTGCTGTATCTCTTATAGTTTTCGAGAAAAACGGACTTTTATGTTTTTGCTGTATCTCTTATAGTTTTCGAAAAAAAAGGATTTTTATATTTTCACTCAAAATATCGGTTT